>NC_041340.1:5156138-5253638 GCF_004354835.1 Perca flavescens | reverse complement strand
CCCTGATAGTAGCTAGGTAAGGACTACTAGCCAGTCAGAAGCAACTAACTGTCTAACTGCATGTCATTCTCCCTTGTGGGTGGAGGGACTTAAGAGACCGTTTTGGGCTTTAGTGGAAAGGGGGGAGGGACATTTTTGGGCTAAGTCCTGGATCTTCGCAATCCTACCTTCAGCACCTTTAACACCAAAACAGAAACAGTTCTCTTTAAGATCCCAGCAAACCACCCCAACCAAAAAGTAAGCAGTTCCCCGCTGGACAATGAAAACTTAGTGAAGCCTCTTGATTTTCTTTTCTTGATGCAAATGATCGGGGTAAGGTAATCGGGGTGAATGCCGATCCCCCATCAGTTAAAAAATCTCTTGTAGGGATATCCCTACAAGAGAGTGTTCATTTCACGAAGACAGAAACCCCAACCCCAGCTCCGGTTCCATTTGTGCAGAGTTGGAGCTGTCAGCAGGTTGTCACGACGCGCAGGCAGTGATTCGGCTGCACACACTCGGTCCCCTTGTTCTGCTCTAACAGGACACCCGCTGCTACAACACACACGTCCAGTTGGCCTGATGTACAAAATAAACTTTGCCGCGTCTGCACATTGTTAGTTAGTCCGTGACAGGATGCTGAATATGTATTACACACATGATGTAGCCTCCACAGCAGTGGCGGATCTAGACAATTTTACATGGGGGGGCAAAGGGGTAGCGAGAGATCTTGGTAGGGTGGCAGGGGAAGACGGTACATGGGAACCCCCATACGTAAACTGCTATGCCCTACTACGCCCCGCAACGCCCTGCTACGCCCTAAACTGCTACAACTATTATTTCTAGTCATAGTTCCATTATCTTTTTTGCTACTATAATTACCATTATTATGAATCATAATTCTCTATATCTGTATATCTGTATCCATCTGTATCTAACCGGCAGCGGCCACCAAGAACCTGGATCTGTCTGATGTTTCTGCCCAAAAGGAAGTTTTTCCTCGCCACTGTTGCACCAAATGCTTGCTCTTGGGAGAATTGTTGGGTCTTTGTAACTTAAAGAGTGTGGTCTAGACCTACTCTATCTGTAAAGTGTCTGGAGAAGAGTGAACTGTTGTTGTATATATAAATATTTACATATCTAACCCTATAACATATACAACAGAATGGAAATAGCCAAAAACAAAAAAAAAGGTCATGTCACGACATGTTATGTTACTGTACTGCAATTTATATGGAAGGAGAATATAAACCAACCATATGGTCCAGGGGTAACTGCAGCATCCTCTTCCTCTCTGTCATCTTCATCTGCCTCCTCCTGATCACTCTCTGCCTCTGTCCCTCTCTCTGAACCTGCAGCCACCTCTTCATCCCTCACTGTCAATTCTTCCTTTCCCTCTTCTCTTTCACTCATTTCTGCAACCCCTTCTGTGGTCTTCTCCTGCTCTGACCTGCCTGGTCTCTCCAGTTTACTGCCTTCCCCTTCTTCATTTCCCTCCTTCTCTTCCTCCTGTGCACATCTCAGGATTTTCTTGGCTGGCAATATCCCCACTTTTAGGCTTCAGCTAATATCTCCAGCTACTCTGGCCTGCAAAAGTCAAGATGTGAAAAGCTCTTATTTATTTTATGTTATTCTTCTTTTACATTAGACTGTATGGCCCTGTAGCTAATATAAGTAGCCTAAAAAACATAACATCAGACTTAGAAGATTTATTACATGCACACATCAGTTATGTTTAGACTAGCCTTCTTAACCCCGTTGTATTTGTTGTTTTCCCAGTTTGACAGTAAAGGATGTTGCCTGGTTTAATTTGTGCAGCCGTATTGTCGTGATATGTGAGAGGAAGTGGATTTTATAATACTCCTTAACTAATCATATACAAATGATCGGTCTCAGCAAGCACTGTGTATTGTGTTGTAACGTAACGCCACCGAAACGGCGACCCTCTGTAAACGTTATGAATTCAAACATGCCAGTTTGTAATATTTTGTATTATGCTCTTCTTGTCTTTACTGAAATCAAACTAATCAAACAGCAGAATGCGCTTACAAACCAGGAGGGAGCGATTTGACTTTTGGCTAACGTAATAGACGCGCTGTTGTTGATGCTGACTCGCCTTTAGCAGACATTACATTTATTACAAATGTAACTTTAGATGAAACGTGTGTTTTAACTTCACCTGGGGAAACTGACTTCACTTTCCGAGGCTCGGCTCGGTCGCTCCAGTCTTTGCCGGGATGCAGGGCCACCGCCCCGCAGCAGACTCGCTGTGTGTGTGTGTGAGCCAGACTGGGCGAACGCCGCTCTGCACGTTTGATGCAGGGACGTAGCTGAGTATTTGAGGGGCAGGGGGCTAAGATTACATCTACAATTATTATTTATTATGAATTAATATAAATTAATTGTTTGTTTCAATGTTTTAAGAAGCTTTGTTTTCACAAGCAAAGTTTTTTGAACACCAAAGTTAGGGGGGCAGCTGGGGGGGGGCAAGGCCCTACAGTGGGGGGTCAGCTGCCCCCACTTGCCCCCCTGTAGATCCGCCCCTGCTCCACAGATGTCCCACTTTCTGAGGAAGGAGACTTCCTGTCTGCTGCATTGTGACACCTAAATGCCAAAGAAAAAAAGTGCCTTGCTTTATATTCCTGGAGCTTTAGACGGAGTTGAGCCTCCAACCCTGCAGATGATTTTGTGCTTTTGTTCCACTGCAAGCAGATTGCATGGAAAACTGCACATTACTAATGCAGCACAGATGCTGAATTTGATGACCTCGACAATGACTGCCATTAACAATAGAAACTGATATGTTATTTTCTGACTAGGGACACATCAATTCAATGTGCAACGTTAGAAAAAGACAAAATAATGAACATTCATTTCAATGGACCTTGACCTTCTACAAACAAGAAACATATTCAAATATTTTAAGAAATCTGCTAGCATCCCATAAACTAAACAACTGCCAAAATGACTTATGTTTGATGTGTGGGATACTACTGTTTTGTGAGCACAGTTCCCATGATGCTTTGATAGATGCAAACAGGAAGTATAATGTTTCAATAGAGTTAGTGACTTAGCTGTGGGCAACAATTCCTTTATTTCTCAGGCCACCAAACTGTTAAACCTCACAATGAACCAATGACTGGGTTCCCATTTAACTACTGGGGAATTGTTGGGTGTCTATAAGTTATAGTGTGGTCAAACCTACTCTATCTGTAAAGTGTGCTGAGATAACGTCTGTTATGATATGACACTATAAATAAAAATGAACTGAAATTAAATTGATTGTGATGGTTTTAGCAATGGCAAACTCTAGGTTTCCTGTTGTCAATTGATGTATTCCTGTAATTTATTAAGTTTTTTTGTACCTGAGTCTGTGAGCCTACGTCTGTGGGTGTGTGTATGTTTTACCTGGCTGCAAGACAAATTTCCCCTGAGGGATAATAAAGTTAAAGTTGAAAATGAAAAGTTGGGGAAAGGAATCAATGCTGGCTAATGGAAACAAGAAGTAAGCAGTTCAAAGTCATACGTTCCCTCTCCTCCATTGTGGCTCTATAAAAACATCCTGCTACTTCTGTTTTTGCTCCTTACAGGCAGGAGTCATAATTCACTTAGAGTCAAAAGAGATTACCAGAAAAAAAAAATGACAAATGTTGTTGTTTTTCTGGTGAAGACAGTCTCAGATTTAATCATCCTAAAATAAAGTGTCATGGATTTCCTGAATTTCAGTATTTCCTTATTTCTTATTATTTTAGAGAAAACTAACATTTGATCAAAATACATGATGCATTTTGGCATGCACCATAGATTTTCCTTTTGATATAGCACGCCACGTGCGCAAATGGGACCAATTATCAGCTCAGAGGAAGCAACGCATTTTCTTTTGAAGTACAGCGGGATATGTGACTACATACGAATGTTGTCGTCCAGTCTCTAAATGTACACTTTCAAATTGTTGGAAATGTAACACAGAAGACGGCCAATTACTTCATGTCCTAGGGTCCTGTGATAAGGTCCAGGAATTTTGGACCGGTATACATGATAACCTATGTCGGATTGCTGGGATCCAGGTTCCATTCAGCCTAAGATTATTTGTTCTGGGAGATGGGTCAATCCTAAACGGGATATATAAGCACATAAGAACCTGGGTCCAGACTAGTTTAATGATCGCCAGACAGATCATTTTAAGAGGATGGAAGAATGAATGGGGGCCGTCAATCCAGGAGTGGGCTTGTGAGATGGCTAGGGTGGTACCGTTTGAAAAAATGTCATATAAACGGTTTGCCAGATTGGATGGCTATACTAGAAAATGGGGAATGTAGCTGAGCTTTCTGGAGGGCTCCTAGGAAGCTTTGTGCTGGGGAGAGACGTGTATGATGGGCTTATGGAGTTGTCATCTATACATATGTTCATTTGGTTTATTGTCTATTTTGTTATTATTTTTGCTGCATGGTCTTGAATATTGTAGTTACCGTGTCATCTTTTCTTGATTTCTGTCTGGGCGGGTGGTGATGATGAAGCCAACATAGGTTTTGTATGTTTAAAAAAAATTATTGTTTATCACAAAATAAAAAGTTCACTTTCATCTTGGAGGAGACGTGGCCATCGGTCATAACTCCGTCGCACGCTGCTCCATCATTGCGCGATAAAAATAAAAAATAAAACAGAGTAAACAACATTTACAAGACCCACTTTCTCCTTCTTCCCCTCGGGATGGTTTAATATCCCGAGCCGCCTCGTCGCCTCCGAGATCAAACTGATCAACGGAGGGTTCATTCTGCTGTTGTCAAGTTAACAAATGAAAGCGGCAGAGGCGGAGCGCGCAGTTCATCCCTTTTCTGACGATATTTCTAAAGGGCCAATCTAACTCCTCCTCCTGCTGTACACGGAGGTGAAAACTGCGGTTGATAACGGATTAGACCCGCTGCTGGAATACTAACAGGCTCAGTAGATTACCATGGCTGGCTGCTGCGTCTCTTTCTCATTCGCCCCTCAGCAGAGGCAATAAAAGCGGAGGGGAGAAGGAGGAGGAGGAGGAGGAGGAGGCGGGCTAAAAGGTTTGTCGGCTGAAGGCGGCTATAACTCTGAGAGCCTTGAATAGGATGTCTTGGAGATACAAAAAAGAAGGGGGAGGAAGTAGAGCTTTGGAGGAAATAAAAACCTCCAACTTTGACACAATAAGAGCACTCTAAAGCTGAAGATGAAGGTCTTTGGAATGCAATAAACAGGAAGTCAGAGCAGTCACTTGCTATCTTCCATCATAGTTTTATAACCGACAGATTCAATATAACCTCCAGACTTATAACCCTCTGACTCAAAACTTTTTGTCTATTACTGTTATATCTCTTTTAAAATGATCATTGAACTGTTTTACTCTGCCAGTATCAAGGCACTGTGCTTTTTACAGCTGCTAAAAAATGAAATATATTGTTGCACTTTTAATGAATTAGTCTGGATATAAGCAGGGGACCTTTGTATGTATCAATGCTGCAGTAATCACTTTAATAACCAGTAGGGCTGGGACGATATGCTTTTGTCCCGATTCGATTCTTTCACGATACACGGGTGCCGATTAAATTTCTATTGCGATTTTCATTATTGCGATTCTAAAAGTATTGCCATTCTGTTAATGAATATCGCAATTTTCTTTTGCTTCTTTAACAAAAACATAAGTTGAATAATACACTTCTAGAGACCATATATCATATATCAACATTTCTAAAAACTAATTGTTTTCTAAAAAGAATGCACATCACATGTCATTACACTGTCATTTATAAAGAAGTACATAACTTGTATATTCAGCATTTTCTGCTTTTGCTCAGTTTTGCTGGAAACTGATGGTGTTGAGCATCAGCGTATGAACAGAAAATACTAAGGTGAATCATTGGTAAAATAAATAAACACAAAATATCGATGCTACGGAAAAGCAACGTGATATCATGACTTTGCGTAAACATACACAACCACTTTCTTAAGCCAAGTGGCGTGTTATCTGTACGCATTTTGAGCTATCCGCGTGTATGTCTACGCTGTGTACAGCAGACGTAACCATACACGCCACTTTCTAAAGGCAAGTCTGCACACATTTTTTGCGCCGTATACAGTGGACGGGTTGGGTTTAGGAAAAGAAGAAAGCAACGGTTGAGTTTAGGAAATGTGATATGCGGGACACGATCCCTGGTCTCCTGGGTGAAGGTCCTGTGTTTGACCCATCCTCCACCCCGACCAACCTCCCTACGTGGATTTTCGCCCTTTCATACTACTTGCTACGGCGTCAATTCACACGCAATCGCAAGGTAATGTAAGTCAATGGAGGCCAAACGGCGTTGATAAACACGCTAAAAAGCGAGTATGCCTCACACTTCCTGCACTCACCGTATGCTGTACAGCACGTTGCCGTTTTTAGAGATGCGTAGCAGCTTGTTGTCGGTGGTGACCTCGTGGAAGTTGGCCCCTTTCTCGTTGGCGAAGAACAAGTCCGGTTTCCAGATGGAGTCCAACATAGAGGGGTCCAGGTCCAGCGAATCGTCGGGGTACTCGCTGTAGGCCAGCCGAGGGTCGTTCCACTGCTGTCTCAAGAAGATGTTCACTCTGTAGTCCTGAGAGGAGACAGACAGCGGATATGTTAGAGAGGGAGATGCATCTGTTCTAAAGCTGTGGCTGGATGGATGGCAAAACGAAAATGATCACACATTCCAACATGACATCATGACTTTGCGTAAACATACACGCCACAGCTAAGTGGCGTGTTATCTGTACGCATTTTGAGCTATCCGCGTGTATGTCTACGCTATATATAGCGGACGGCAGTCTGCAACGTCACAGCATAAAAGTACACGCCACTTTCTAAAGCCACGTGGCGTGTTATCGCGAGGCTACGTGTTATCGCTAGGCTACGGTTGGGTTTAGGAAACGTGACACGTGGGTTGGGTTTAGGAAAAGAACAAACGTGGAAAGGAAACATCACACGTGGGACACGATCCCCAGTCTCCTGGGTGAAGGTCCTGTGTTTGACCCATCCTCCTCCCAGACCAACCTCCCTACGCGGATTTTCGCCCTTTCATACTACTCGCTATGACATCAATTCACACGCAATCGCAAGGTAATGTAAGTCAATGGAGGCCAAACGGCGTTGATTAACACGCTAAAAAGCGAGTATGCGTCTCGATAACATGCAAATAATGGCATATGAATTGGCGTGTCATACATACGCCACTTCATGAGATCATTCTGCACATTCAGTGATTTTGATAAGCGGCATTACAGAGAAGAACAATTTCCACACCCACAGGAGCGAGAAACAGACCAGAATGCAATGCACCAGCCACCCAATAACCAATTTATCTTGTTCTTGACACACTTTTCATTTTTTTAGGCCTTTATTATAGTAGTAGTAGTATAGAATACAGCTGAAGATGTGAAAGAGGAGAGACAGGGGGGATGACATGCAGCAAAGGGCCGCAGGTCAGGGTTGAACCTGCGGCCGCTGCCACAAGGACTGAGCCTTTGTACATGGGGCGCCCACTCTACCAGGTGAGCTATCCAGGCGCCCCACATCGTTCATCTTTTAGCTCATATTGTACTATCACCATCATCGCTGCTGCTCTCTCCACGTACGACTACCGCGGCTGCATCCTCTGGAGGGCCAAAGTCTCTCTGAGGCAGACGAGGCATGGCCGAGGGGAAATTGATTTGGAAGAGAAATTAAATTACAACAAACCTGCAAAAGTTATAAAGCAAAAAATGCCAGAAAGCACTTGAACGGAAGGATGTAAAATGTACCCGCGGGGAAATGTTCCCTTGAAAAAATGAAAGGGAAAAAAGGCTCATCAAGGGTCATTGCACTGCTGACTCAAGATGCCAGAGCTCCATATTGAGGAATGGATGGACAGATGTACAGATGGAGTGATGGACAGGAATTTTGCAGTTGGGTGAGCAGGTGGTTATGGGTCTTCATCCATACGTCTTTTTCTCTTTCGTGCGAGATTTTACTGATCACAGTGAGTTGTGGCCTCGAGCCATATCTAAGATCTGTGCCACAGGCGGGAAACCGGCTCGGTGTGCAGCCTCAGATCCTCCTCAGCCTTTAAGACTTTACTCTTTATTTACAATGTGGTACTTTTCCTTGGAGGCTTGTGTTCGCTGTGGTTTGGTTTTAAAGTTTTTTTTGTTTTGTCTTTTACAAAAGACAACAGTAAAACCACACCAAAGAATGAAGTTGCCAGAAACAGAGGGATTCATAGACAGGCAGATGGATGTGTGGAGAGTTGGCCTGGTACAGAGCTGAAGGACATCGAGCTGCTGCTCCCTCTTTAGTCTTACACCGGGAGATGGAGAGATACAGTGGGACGACAGTCAGAGGGATAGATGAACAGGAGATAGAAAGGCTCTAGATCGTTTTTCAAAGAAATTCACAAGTCACAGAGCCTTCAAAGACGAGATAGTAACGAGTGCTTGTGTTGTTGCAATAAAGAGGATGGATTCCTAAAGCACAAAGGATAAAGCCTTTTCCTCCGTGACTTAGAACATAGCCAAATCAGTGTGTGGTCATGGTTTGTTGTTGTTGGGCAACTTCATGTCCTTCCTTATTGACGATATTTACTGAGTTTCTGCAGGTTTCACCAAGTCAAATTTAAGACTTTTTAGGACGTTCTTAAGACCATTATAAATTAAATTTAAGACATTTATCACAACATCAACTCAGCCCAAAATTATTTTTTTTCAAGTCAAGTATCATTAAAGTTGTACTTCCCCGTAGCTGAAGAAAAAATCAGTTTCATGTCTGTGGTACAATCCAAAAGAGACTCGCACCAATGACACAAAAACTGATTGGCTGCAATGTAAGTCGCATATTGGTGTCATTTGTAATATATCAAAGTTATATTTGGATTAGCAAAAGAAAGAACTACAACATCACAGAATTAAAACAAAATAGAGCATTAGAGGTAGCGTTGCATGGACGCAGGAAAATTAAGACCTTTTTAAAATGATTATAATTATTTAAGAGAAAAAGCCCAAAGTCCCCCCCAAAGGGACTTACCATCTCCAACAGAAAACACTGTTCACCAACTGCTCCAAACAGCTCTATTGTAGTCCAGCCTTTACTTCAGAGACAAACGTGGTCACTTTGGAAGACTTTATAATGCTCGTAGTGTGGCACTCCCTCATATTCTGCTTCTGACTGGCTAGTAGTCCTTACCTAGGTACTGTCAGGGCACGCCCTCATACTCTGCTTCTGACTGGCTAGTAGTCCTTACCTAGCTACTGCACATGTGTGACTCCCAACAAAGATGGAACAGAAGTGCGATGCCTCACTCTGTAGCTAAAACAGAGAGCTCAACACACAGGGTGAAAAGAGGAGCTGCAGCAATGTGAAGTACAACAAAAATATGGCGTTTTTTGAAAATTAAACCATATAAACCCATTCTGATATAACATCTAAATACAGTTATGAACCTGAAAATGAGCATAATATGAGCACTTTAAGACTTTTTAAGGCCTAATATTTAGACATTGAAATATTAGACTTGTTAAGACACCATGGAAACCCTGTTTGAAGTGAAGTTTTATTTTCTCTCTTAAATCTTCGATAAAGGCAGCGAGCCTTGGTGCTGTTTGCAAACCATCTACAGACCATCTTAAGAGTAACTGAAGAGACTGAAACTAAAGATATGAATGGACATGATTCTCAGACACAGTTCTGATTCTTGGAGCTGCTGTGCACTGAAATCTACTGAATCACCTGCAGACCCAGTATCATTACAATCAGGTGTTTAAAAACTAATATCTGAGCTGGATACCAATTGTATTCAGGTGTGCCAATAATATTGACTTGACACAATCCCTGGGATTTTTTTGTACCGACCACTGATACAGTTTGTTCAAATATTGTGTAATTAAATCTTAATCCAAGAAGCCCTAACTCTAACCCTTACCCTAACCAAATCTGTGCGTCTAAAAGTTGAGTGAATAAATCCTTTGTGTATTATCCTGAATCATGTTAAACAGCCTATTTTAGTAAAATGAAGCCCTCTGCTAAACATTTCTTTGCGGCCTTCAAAGTACAAGGCATCCGTAGCATGAACTCCTCATGTAATATACAGTACGTCCTGTACAAATAAGCCTGCAGTCAAAAGTTTGACCTTTGAATCAGTTAACGCTGCTGATCTGTGCTTTACTGATCCGAGTCTCGGTTTAAAAAGCTTTTATCGAGCTGGAATGTGAGCCAACTGGAGGTTAAATCCAGACTGCAGCGCGGAGATGAACCTCCGCCGCGTGGCTTTAATACCTCCAGCCTCCGCTGTTTAACGGAACGATCAATACGTCTCTTACAGGTCTGACTGTGTGTGCGTTGGGTGCGTGCTTAAAAGTGTGTATCCCTGCACTTCTAACTTTGTGAGGACCAATTTGAGTTTTGGAGAGTGAAAATGTTTTTGTAAATGAGAAGATCTAAGATAATTTAAGTGTTACCGTCCTTGTAACGACTAAATGGACAACGTGTCAGTGACAAAATAACTCATAGCAGATATTTATGGGTCAGTGGGGCTGGCCTGCCCTGACAAAATGTATACAAATATATTTTTAGGATGTTTTGTATATAAATGACAACAGCAGAAAATGTGTGTTTTATTGCTGTTTTGCCATTTCAACTTAATACTTATACTGCATTGTGTGTTCAGTAGTGAATAAGACACATTTTGAGTTTTCTCAAATTAAATATTTGACTTGAATAAATGATAAAGAACACTAAATGAAACTAGACAATCTAGTGATTGTAACTTCCAACTTTGACAGTCAGTTACTACTCTCAGAGCTGCAAGAGGTAGCTCAAACACTGTTTGTTCAAGTGTTTAAACAAAGGACTAATGGTGTCATTTTTCAGGTGAGAGCAGTCATTTTGTCTGGTCCTCCTTCACCTATTTTATTGGTTGTTTTGATGGTTAGAATTAGGTTAAGGTTAGTGTTGGAATTAAGAATCGATCCAGGTAGAAGATTAACTGTTGCTCCCTCGGAGCTTTATTGTATAACCTCCACCGCCCATTCTCCCTTCCCTGTTTCACAATCAGAGATGGAGTGTCTTTATTCAGCGTGGGATGGCATTTAGCTCGCCCCTCCATCCCCCTAATTGTCAATTATTCTCAGAAATATGGAGCTTGGCCACTTTGGCCAGGCTGAAACCATCATTAAGCTGCGTGGTGTAGCAGAAATGCTTCGCAGGGACAAGCCACGGCCATGCCAGCAGCCCCAGCGGGTGGCATTTAAAGGAGCAATCAGCCACAGTACTGTGTATGTGTGTGTCTTTGTGTATAATGTGTGTGTGTAGTACAGTCACATGGCCATCAGCCTCAGTGAGACCACGTTTATCACTGTTTATTAGACGGAATATCTCACATGAAACAAATGAGCTTGACCTTTCAAAAAGGAGTCGCCTTTTCTTCTGCTCGAGAATATGATAAATAACCCGAAATGGTGCAGAGATGAGGAGCGTCTGTCGATGGAGAGAGGGAGCGAGGGAATAGAGAAGAGAGGAACGAGCCCACGCCAGGGTCATCAGTCATACACCCGCCTGCGGTTTGACACCAGCTTGGAAAGGGCGAAAGTTGAGAGGGAATGCCCTTTATACGGAGTCGCTAAAGACAAAGATAATTATGAATTCAATGGTAGCACGAGTCAGACTTTTTCATAGCTAATTGTTGTGATGTCGCTGAACTCTTCTCTTGCGCGGCAGTGCTCTCGCGAAAGCACAAGATCACGCGAGAATCACATATCATGAAAATCTATCTTGTCAGGCTTCAAGTAATGCGTTTGTGTCTGAACATCAGCGGACCGAACCAAACAGCGTCCGGCGGACAGATGGCTCATCCAATCACCTGCAAAGTATTTTTTGTATAGTGCCTGCCCTTATTCCAATGACAGCTTTACAAAAATAACTGTAGATTGGGCTGTGCAATTAATCAAAATTTTAATTGCTATTACGATTTTGACTCCTAATGATTACAAAAACAGAATAATCGAGAAAAACGATTATTTTGCACATCGCGTTTTGCAAGTAAACTCTTATCTTAAACTCTTGTTTTGTGTTCAAACAGGAAAAGTATGAAGGGAAATGTCACAGTTCTAGGTGTTTTCACTATTGATTTGAACTTTTCCAATGTTTTTTTAAATTCAATAATCCTAACATCTTTCCAAAAGTCAATGAGTAATAGTGTTAAATAATCGTGATCGCAATATTGACCAAAATCATTGCGATAATGATTATTTTTCCCTGATCGAGCAGCCCTATGTTGTAAACGAACCTTTCACTGGATCAGAAAACAGGAAATACTCAGATTCAGTTCTCTCAAACCAAGGGGGTAAGCCAAGTTCCACACAGCGTACCTCATATGGCGCCATTTTGATGCTAACAAGCACTCATCCTCCGTTAGCATCCCATTGACTGCCATTCATTTTGACGTCACTTTGACAGCGAATAACTTTACATCTGAAGCGTTTAAAGACTCTATTTGTCCATTGTTTATTTCTAAAGAAACACGACAATGTATAAAAGGCTCCATTACCGTGTACCTCACGTTATGGCTCCATAGAAACCGTTTTTGTAAAAATAGGCTAACAATTGTGTCATAACCACACAACTTTCTGTCGTAGTTTCGACTCACATTAGCTGTTTAAGTTTAATTACTAATGTTAACTAGCATGTTAGTTAGCAATAATTAGCCTGTGCCTATGTTATCTCCTTACATATACCTACGCTCTCAGTCTCTGCAAGATTGGGAATGATTGAGATTTCTCTCTCTCAGTTTGCAGCTGCGTAGTAACGCCAGAGCAACGCGATCCGTTGGTCCATTTCACAAACTACTTAATTGATTGTTAATTAGCCTGTCAGACCATCACCTCCAGAGATGCAAACATACACTGCAGTTTCACCTGTTAAACACAAAACGGCTTTATTTTGACATCTCTTGAAAGCCAATCATGAAACAACAGATGGTTTCATGGGGAAAAACTGGTCATCTTGGGGATGTCATGCGCTCCATAAAGCTTCAGCTTCATGGGTCAGAGGCTCCTCGTGGCTGCAGATGGATGCACATTTAGTGCATTAAACTGAGAGGGGGATTGGACAGAGCAGCATGCTCCCATTCAAATGAGGGGACAGAAACGTGTGGGTGCAAAATAAAGATTTCATGAATTATTAAGAATCGGGAGCGAATGGATGACTAATTCGATGTTTATTAAAAAATGTTAAGGTTAATAAATTGGGGGTATATGACAAAATCTGGAAACCATTTCACCAATTTATAATTATATATATTGATAATAGTTGTAATTGCAATGAAAAGTCAATATGTCCTCCTACGGACAGGGGAATGTACTGCAGGATGTTATGTCACATACGCATGATGATATGCAGTAAAACGTGAGACTCCTACGACGTCTGTAGGCTCATACTCATGGTTTAATAGCCTGACATAAAGCTGTTGGACTGTTAAGTGCCGCCACGCTGCTAAGAAACCATTAGTAGAGGAAATGCTGTACTTACACAATACCGCACTCATTTCAGCATGTATTAAACTCAGGCAGTAAACCATGCATGAAAGACTGCAATCTTACTCCTCTTCTTCTTCTTCTTCTTCTTCTTCAAATGCAAGAACTACAGCAAAACAGCAGCAGCCATATTCTAATTCCACGCCTGTCATAACATTCTGCCGCCACCCTGGATGCTGCTCAGGTAGGAAGGAGCGATAGGAGGTTACGGAGTCTCACACATTATGGCGCCACATCTGCTCTGCCCAGACAACATTGCACTGAGAGAGAAAAATATGCTGTTTTTCACTGTGTGGCCTCGAAAATGAGCCGCACCACCACCAGCAGCAACACTGTGGGATGCCAAATCAATTCACAACAGCAAACGTCTCTCTGGATCTGGAGGTGATTTTGAAAAATTAGACATTTGCCCGTTGAACTGAGCATTTTGTGGATGTCTGGGAAAAAAATAAATAAACTAAGAGGCATTAAGCGACTGTACATCAGAGGAAGACATTTTGCAGCAATTATACCTCCAAAATGAATGTGGATTTCTGCTCTGAGACAGTATTTAGACCAGATCTGTGAGACTAAAATAGTGCTAGATCAAGAGTGCTGACCGTGTACAGCTGCAGAGACACAGTGCAGATATAATAAAGTCCACAGACACCGTGGTCCAACACATACACTAACTGGCACGCACATGGCAGAAATACTGTCCACTTTTTCTTTATTTTGTTGTTTGAGATTTGCAACTTAAACAACACGTAAAAATGCTACTGCTAATATTGAGTGGGTCTGAGAGAAAACCAGACTGCCCCTCCTCTTGGCTCTGTTTTCAGGCTTTAGTCAATCTAGTCCATGACGTTGACTTTGGCCAATCACAGGCCATTTCAGAGAGAGGGTATTCCTATTGGCTGTTCTACAAATGCAGATGCGCGTGAACGTCCCTTTAGATGGTGAAAGCTTGATTTAGTGACAGAACATCAGGCAGAATTGGAAGGATAAAAGGAACCCAAAAGAAGGGAGATGGACTTCTCAAAAAGAGTCTGAAAGAAAGTCTGACAAAAAATTGTCAATATCGGCGAAGCATTTCAGAGCTGGAGAGAAAAAATGCTGTTAATAGTTTAGCCTTCTGCTAACCGTAGTCAAAGACTCACGGCTGTGACTAATTCAAGTTCATGTTTCTGCAGTCTTTATCCTTGATGTTCCACTTCCGGGATTGCTCCATTACTGACAAATATTTCGCCAGATTTCCCTCCTTTAGGCAGGATATCCGTTGCCTTGGGCTTCCTTTGTGTTGGCATTTTAAACTCCGGTGGATTTATAAGTGCTATGGTTAACTGCTCCTCAGATCTCTGCAGGGTAAATCCTGACAGCTAGCTTGACTATCTATCCAATCTGAGTTTTCTGTTGCGCGACTAAAACTACTTTTGAACGTACACATGTTCCACCAAAACAAGTTCCTTCCCGAGGCTATTTTGCAGAGGCACCGCGGCTTTTCCTGGTGCCTAGCACCACCCAAGACGATTGTGATTGGTTTAAAGAAATGCCAATTAACGAGAGCATGTTTTTCTCCCATCCCGGAATGCTGTGTGGAGTAGCCAGACCCTCATCCGCAGCGCTTTGGAGGAAGGTCTGGCAAAGCGAGACTAATGTTTCTGTAGCTAGCTAGACCTTGAATTACAGTATGTCATCTCAAAGGTCTTTACAAAGAAAACAGAATGGGAGTTTTCATTGAATGGCCGCAATATAACGCCATCATGATACAATGAATGACTGGTACTCATACAGGTCACTGTATGAAGAGAGGGGCTGAGGACAGAGAGGGGAGAGCTGCAGGAGGAGGGCTGCATTTTACTATTCTGGTGGGTTTTTTGTGCCTTTTCTAGAAAACTGCGTACCCGAGTTTAGACTGTTTCTAGGAAATAGTATCTAAAAGCAACCTGGCAGTTTACTGTGGCTCTTCCTTTGAGAGCGACTACAACCACAATAGATGGAGAGAGAACGAGGGAGAGATATGCATGGAGAGAGAGAGGGTATAAAGGATAAAGCTGACAATCATACTTTAAGTAACAGTGTAAAGCCTGGGATGGGAATGAATGAGCAGTGAGATAACTGTGTGTGGGGGGAGAGAGAGAGAGAGTCAGAGAGAGAGAGAGAGAGAGAGAGAGAGAGAGACAGTCAGAGAGACAGAGATAGATGAATGTCACAAATAGTACAGAACAGTGTATATCCTACGAGCTTGGGTTTATATATCTCATATCTAACCTTAGGAATGGGTACAGAGAAAGAAGACAATAAAACACGTTTATATTACTCATACATAATACCATTCTGGAGAAAATGGAAGAACTGTTACAGTAATTGAGTGTATTATTACGTGAGTCGGGAGCTGAGAATTTTTCATTATGACAGCAAGAACCATTTCACCAATTTTATTGGCACATGTTGATATTGATAAGTCCAAGTTTTCTTAACCTCAAAATATCATGGAATTTGGATATTATAAGGCTAGTGTGAGTACACGTCTGTTCTTAATATAAGAGGAAATAATGGAGGGAGAAAACGAGTGGTAAAGTGGGATGAAGAGAGAGAGAAAGAAGGGGGTTGCGTGTCTGTCTGTCTGAATGTGTGTCTGACTGTGTGTGTGTGTGTGTGTGTGTGTGTGTGTGTGTGTGTGTGTGTGTGTGTGTGTGTGTGTGTGTGTGTGTGTGTGTGTGTGTGTGTGAAGTGAGCAAGTAAGCGAGCAAGGAGAGCGCTGAAACAGGAATAAAGCCTCGTACCGCCGGGACTTCAACACGCACTGCGCCATTCTGACGACTCGATCTATCACTGTTCACTGTGCTCCGGCCCCAGCAGCACTGTGTGTGTGTGTGTGTGTGTGTGTGTGTGTGTGTGTGTGTGTGTGTGTGGAGGATGGAGGGATATTGTAGTCTACGTTTAAAGCGAGAGCTACACAATGCAACGAACACCATCACTGCATCGAGAAAATCGTCCTCAGCCTCTGGAGCTATAAAATGGATTTTCTGGTTTGATAAAAAAACAACAACTGATAAATCCAATTATTTCAGTTGTTTCTGCTTCTAATCCACCCTTTGAGAGATAAGGGCAACATCACTGACTGTGGTCGTCAGTCTAAGCATCCAGAAGTATAACTTTTTTTGATTGATGTGTGGCTCTGACAGGCTATGGGGGTCAGACGCTCCGATAACATCTGAAAAATTTAATTTTCTCCGCAGGGGTATATGATTGGGTCATCAAACAACATCCTCTAAGATCAGTGATAAGGAAAAATCGGGTAATCCAGAAAATAAATGGGAGAAACCTCTGAAAGACAAACTGAAGAATCCGTCATTCAGGCAATCCATGCTGCTGTCAAGTTATCACTAAAAGCTAAAGACTACAACCTCATGGTGGCACTAGTGGTGAAACCAGGGGATCATCAGAGCCCTAAGGATACGTTGTCTGGAAACCATGACTGAATGACTGTACAAAGTTTTGTGCCAACCCATCCAGAAGAAGTTTGAGATATTTCACAGGAAAAGTGAACAATTTTAACATGCTGGTGGCGCCAAAGGAAAAGTCAGGGAATCACCAAAAGCAGTGGGATTCATCCTCTGGGGATCATGGATGTGTCTACAAAATTGTGTCTCAATTCATCTAATGGTTATTTTAATCTTGACAAAAGTGGCTGAGTGACTGGCTGGATCTCAGGTTCTTAAATTGCACCCCGTTTCTTCACTTACGTCCCTTCCTCTGGTCTTAGTCCGTCCCACCGAGGAAGCACGTGAGGAAATCACGCGAGGAGAGAGGAAACGAGGAAAGAGGGATGAGGTGTCTTTCCTCTGAAGCGTCACTTGAATACATCAGCTGTATGGGCGGAGTTAGCAATGGCTTTCCGCTGCACGGCTTCCAGGAAGGCTGCTCTCGTATATCCTCACTCATAGCTCCTCAGAGATCCATCCTCCAACTTCCATCCTCGTAGCCTGGCTCAGCCCTCCGACGTACTTCCGCACAATTTTCATTTCCCTTCAGTCCCTTCAGTTTGCAGTATAGTCTTGGGTTTTCCCCAGCCAAATATTTGGCGGTCCAATCAGCGAACAGAGGTAGTGGCTGAGAACGATAACGTTGAGGTTGTGCGCTAGTTTCAGTTGTAGTTCCGTAATGGCGGCGGAAAAAGACGCGAGCGAAAGCCATTTGGTGCATTGTGGCAACGCTGCCGAATATCCAGAAGTTAAAGCCTGAGCAAGAACAATCTTTGCTGAATTTTGTTGGTGGCCATGATGTTGTGGTCCTCCTCCCCACGGGGTTCTGGAACAGTTTGATTTTCCAGCTCGCTCCGTTAGTGGTGAAGGAGTTAGCTAAGGCTAACGCTAGCGATGCTAAGCCAACGACCAAACGTTGACGATTGGTTACGGCAGATCCAGACTGGCTCTGGGCAGAGCCAATAGTTTTAAACTTCAACAGAGTACCCTCCTTCGAGGAAGTTAACACTTGTAAATGGAGAGTGGCCAGACTCTCTGTACAAATGAAATGGACCAGAGTCTGGTAGGACCAGGCTAATGGAGCAGAGTCTGGTAGGACCAGGCTAGTGTACCAGAGTCTGGTAGGACCAGGCTAATGGACCAGAGGCTGGTAGGACCAGGCTAATGTACCAGAATCTGGTAGGACCAGGCTAATGTCCCAGAATCTGGTAGGACCAGGCTAATGTACCAGAGTCTGGTAGGACCAGGCTAATGTCCCAGAATCTGGTAGGACCAGGCTAATGGACCAGAGGCTGGTAGGACCAGGCTAATGTACCAGAGTCTGGTAGGACCAGGCTAATGTCCCAGAATCTGGTAGGACCAGGCTAATGTACCAGAGTCTGGTAGGACCAGGCTAATGTCCCAGAATCTGGTAGGACCAGGCTAATGTACCAGAGTCTGGTAGGACCAGGCTAATGTCCCAGAATCTGGTAGGACCAGGCTAATGTACCAGAGTCTGGTAGGACCAGGCTAACATCCTCGCTCCAGCAGAAAAAAAGAGCTTTGAGACGGCCTTCATGAAGGAAGGCCAGAACCACTTCCAGTTCAGGCGAGGAAGCGAGGAGCTTTTAAAGAAGAGAAGTGAGTTCTATGGCTACTGAGATCACACACACACACACACACACACACATACTACAGTTCAGTGTCACCATATCTGCTTTGGGCCTGGTTGCTCTGTGAAGGTTGATGGTTCAGTTATATTAACAATAATGGATTTTCTGTTTGCTCGCAAACAGGCATGACACAAGCGCCGCCGCGTTGTTATGCAAATAGCCGCGGCAGTGATGCGCTGTCTCAAATGAAGTGTTTGAAATGGGAGACAAGCTCAATGAGGCGGAGACTTTTCTTAACACTCACGAGGGCAGAAGGCTTTTAGTTTTTCAAAAGGAAATAAAAAAAAACGAAACTGAATATCAGCGCTGCATCGTTTCAATTAATCGCATTTTTTTTTAGGACAAAATTGCCTCAGCGGAAATGGAGCTGCAACGAGATGAGACATTTTCCATTAGCCGCCCAACCATCAGTGACCAAGTGACGAATAAAGAATATCAAAATCCACACGTCGAGCTGTGTTACAAAGCCGTGTTAAGAATAACTGAGCTTACCATTGTTGTTTCAGCGATGGACCCAAAACTGTTGATAAAAATGTTGCAGGTTACGTTTACCGGCGGACCTGCAGAAAGGGAAGAGAGAGGGAACACAGAGGGAAAGAGACAGAGAAGTTAGATTTTATCTGAACGTTTTCAACAACCTGCATGACGTAAAAAATAAAATTACGCAAATAAAACTTAATCAAGAGAAGAAAACTTTGAGATAAGAGCCCCAGAAACTCCAAACAAAGACTGTATTTTCTGCAGAGATTAGATTGTTAACATTGACAGGAAGTTTGACATCTAGTCTGATAATGAGGCTAAAATGACAGCTTGTTTCCACTTCATTAATCAGAGTGACATTGTGTGTGTGTGTGTGTGTGTGTGTGTGTGTGTGTGTGTGTTTTACTGTTTGCTGTGGGGGGGGGGGAGGGTTAGTTTGCTACTCGGATCAGTTCATTTATTGTCATGTTGTGTCGATCGAAGAAATATGCCAATTTCAAGCTGCATTGATATTTTTCCCTTTGGCCACTTTGGGTGGGGGGGGAAGAAGCTGTAACACAACACTTACACACTTATACATTATCCACTTATGTAGCAGTTAGGGTGAACATGTAAGCAAACAGTTGCCCAAATAGACATCCAGTGACACAAAACAACATTATCATCTCAGTGGAGTGTGTCCACCTGATGAACGTCTGTCCAATCTTTCTTCTTTGAGCTCTGGTTGGGTCTCCACCAACTCCACAGAAACAAATGTAGCTTTTGAGTTCTTCCCCAGCTGACTTTATGTGTCTGCTGTTCGGTGCTGGGCAGGTAATGTACAGCGGGGTTCTCAGAAATTGTTACTAAAAAAACACAACCACAACTACATTTGCAGGCTTTAAAAACAGAACAATGAGCAGTTAAAATACTCCATAGAGCTGAGGGGAATTGCTGAGCTTGTGATAATCCTCTCTTAGTTTGTCACAAGTGAGTGACTTTTATATAACACACAGTCATTTGATCCATTTTTCATCTAAAAATACTGATTATGCAGCTTTAAAGTGCTCATATTATGCTTTTTGGCATTTTCCCTTTCCTTTATTGGGTTATATATCTTTGTTGTGCACGTTATAGGTTTACAAAGTGAAAAAGCCCAAAGTCCCCCCCAAAGGGACATACCATCTCCAACAGGAAACACTGTTCACCAACTGCTCCAAACAGCTCTATTGTAGTCCAGCCTTTAGAGACAAACGTGGTCACTTTGTAACACACGTTATAATGCTCGCCTAGCTGCTAGCATGGCACGCTCTCATACTCTGCTTCTGACTGGCTAGTAGTCCTTACCTAGGTACTGTCAGGTCACGCCCTCATACTCTGCTTCTGACTGGCTAGTAGTCCTTACCTAGGTACTGTCAGGGCACGCCCTCATACTCTGCTTCTGACTGGCTAGTAGTCCTTACCTAGGTACTGAGCATGTGCGACTCCCAACAAAGATGAAACAGAAGTGAGATGCCTCACTCTGTAGCTAAAACAGAGAGCTCAACACACAGGGTGAAAAGAGGAGCTGCAGCAATGTGCAGTACAACAAAAATATGGTGTTTTAAGAAAATTAAACCATGTAAACCTATTCAGGTACAACCTCTAAATACAATTATGAACTTGAAAAGGAGCATAATATGAGCACTTTAAGTTATATATCTCATCCATGTTTGTTGCCTTTTTCTGGCACGAGACATTAACATCCCCTTTTTAATCCTGACTACAAAACCCTAATTGGCTTAAAAAAAGAGCCGTCCATGAGCACAACACCAG
Source organism: Perca flavescens (assembly GCF_004354835.1). Classification (NCBI taxonomy): domain Eukaryota; kingdom Metazoa; phylum Chordata; class Actinopteri; order Perciformes; family Percidae; genus Perca; species Perca flavescens. The sequence continues at coordinate 5,232,724 of NC_041340.1, read as the reverse complement.
ACCTATTTGAATTGCTGAAAAGAAAATTGGAGATGCGATACCAGGCTACTTGCGATCCTTCCCTCTGGGCAGAGAAACAGGCTTCTGAAAATCAGATTCAAACATAAACCACCCCTCTGCACTTAACCTTAGTTTTATACTAATTGTGTTGCATTCTTTTAGATCAATTTTATTGTATTTCATGTTGTGTGTATGGGAACTGAACTGAGGTGGATTGTGTGCGTTCAGTCCCTGTGTGTGACCAGATATCAGAGCAGCAGGGAAGACTACAGCTAAAGTGAGTTGATGACAGACTGCAGAGAATAAACAAAGTGAAAGAAAGTGTTCGGTGAGGTGGGTTCCAGCACAAACTTAAATACTCCGACAGTGTCCGACTGCAGCAAGTTTGGTCAAGAGTCAGTGAGAAGGAAAACGTGTAAACATCTCATTACGACATTAAGAAAACTAGAAAATCAATTTCACATCCCCTTTGAGACTTAAAAAGTGTCATTTCAAAGGAACACATAATGACAAAAAATAGTCCCCCTCACTCTCCTGTCAAGAGATGAGACAAGGTTGTTTTTTTTCAAGGTTGTTTTCCAATGAGCGAGTCAAAGTGGAAGTAAAAAGCATTCAGGCCTTTTGCGCCCGCTCCATCAATTTGCTGCATTACTAAGGTTGTACAAACACAAATGCGATTACTTGGCAGCAGGAGTGGAGTTGCACTGAGGAGCGTGGCTCTCATCTCCGTCAGGCAGTGGACTTGATATTGGCTTTAAGTGCTAAATCACAGTGAGTGAACTCTTCTTATCTGAGGTAGTCGCTGCTGCTTTTGATGATGACAGAGAGTCAATGTGCCCAGTAAACTGCAGAACTAAAATGTAGTCAAATACAAAACTGAATTAGAAAAGTGCCACAGTTACAAACTAATGCTTTACCATAATATAGCTCCTTTGCAGTACAGCTCTGCACTTTTCATGCAGAGAAATGCATTAAAATGTGTGGAAAAAGTGCCATTATATAGTCTTTGTCTATGAAATAATTAGATTGCTGCACACACCATTTTTGCAAAATTTTTGTAATGTGATTACTGTAATCCTATTATATATAATCCACTCTTAATCAGGCATTCATCAGATAATTGTATGTAATACTGTGCTGAATTACAGAATGTATTTTTTATTTTAAAGTCAAGGGGCTGCATGAGTCATATTCTCACGCGCACACACACACACACACACACACACACACACACACACACACACACACACAGGTTGTGTTTAAAGTCCCTGGCTAAATTCACTGTCTAATTCCACTTGCCGCCGGCTAGCTGCGGATGAAGGAAGGGGTCTGGATTATTTTGATGGCCAATTACTCTCCCTGTCACAGTCTGAGGACTGCTGGAGGCCACTGGGGAGGAATATCATCTGAGAGTCATTCACACACACTCACGCACACAAGCACGCTACTGTGGTTAAGCCATAGGAGTAGAATCATAGGGTTGAAGATGCACAGTTAAGCTGGAAAAAAATCATTAAAGCTAGCCGGAGGCAACGGCTCCCTACGTGGCTTACATGTACAGCATCTAATTAGAACAAACTATAGATTACTCACAGGGCTGCGTGAGGAAAGGAGGGTGAGGTAATAAAGATGAAAGGAAAGAAACAAACTTCCACATATTTAATCAACCAGGTTTGCTTCCAGTGCAGCAAATGGAACTGGCTGCAGATGAAATGAGTTTGTTCCACTGTAGCTAAAGAGAAATAGCTGCATACTGTAGCTGACTGGGGAGATCGGGATACTTAAACTGCCAGGATTAGAGGTTCAATTACCTCAAAGGTGAAACATAACTGGTGCTTGGACTAAGGGAACTATGGAAGTCTTATGGTGTAAAGCAGGGGTCTTCAATGTTTTTTAAGCCCAGGACCCCTTATGGACCCCTTATCTGAAACAGAGACAAAGCAGCAGTAGTGTGAAGTTGCATATTAAACTGGGCCTACAATAACGTGTGGGGCGGCCCAAAGCCTTTATACATATACTTTTTAGCGCATAGGCTATTCAAATGATAATTGTCGACATGATTTCATAACGCATGTTTTAATGTCAAACATACATGTGGCACAGTGAATCCGTGTTAACTACATTTGTGGATGGCTACCTTAGTGACTACTTTACCTATAGGCCAGTAAGCCTATCAATAATGGGTTTTTAGCAAATAAACTGATTTATACTTGTAAATAATATGTTGGATTCATGTTGGATTCATGTCATGGTAATGTTTTTAATGCAGTACCTCTGAGGGCCTCCGAGGGGTCCCGGACCCCGTAGATCTCTGGTGTAAAGTTTGAAAGCACCAGCCGGTCAAGTGTAACACTACTGGGCTTCTCTTGACTGAATTCGATGCATGAAACTACAACCATGGTGGGTCATGGATTACTGTTGCACTCCCACAAACAACACCACCATGCATCCGTCTCTCCTCGGTGAGCGGATGCTCCCATTTTCAGTTGTGCTGCTATTTGTGAGGTTCATTATTTTAGACTTTCAACAACAATCACCCAGATTCCTTTAAAAAAAACGCCTGGCATGACATACATAAATTACATATGCAATTATTTTCTCACTTTTCTGACAAAAATGGAAATTGAATGATCCCTTTATTTGGCACTGCAGGAGTTGAAGCAAACTGGGTGTAAATGCACTTGGATAAATAGACTCTAGACGCTCCGTGGTAAATAACCAACCCAGCTCCGCCACCTGTAAGTATCTGTCTGATGTATACAGGCTCGATAAACCCCGTGAGCATGAGCTCCGATACGTCGGAGTACATCAGAGGCTTTATCCATAAACGGGCTGGTATTACATTTCCACTGTGTTTTTTCTCAGAATGGCTTTTCAGGCCTAACTCAAGTCCTCTGACACATTTCCTCTGCATCCTGGCTTTGTTCAAAATCCCTCCTTCAAAGTCCTCTCGCTCCGTGGCAGGAAAGGGGGAGAGGGGGGGGGATATCATAATTTGTCTTCTTTTGACGTCCCTTCGCAGTGCGTGATGCCGAAAACCTGAGGAGGAGGAGAAGCTAATTCCCCCTCACCCAACCCAAAAAATCTCCTCTTTCTGCTTCGCTCCCTCTTTTCTGGCACAGCAGTTGATTTAATAACCATATAGAAAGGGAGAGGAGAGACAGAGAGAGAGAGAGAGAGAGAGAGAGAGAGAGAGAGAGAGTTTTTTCTGTATAGCTTTCCAATAAAGACAGAAGACGTGGGTGCAGCAGAAAACGACAGAAAGGAGAAAGAAGCGACAGCTCATTAACTGTCATGGAGGGCAGGCTGGCAGTGTGACTCACCGGCGACTGTAGCTGCACACTCATTTTTGCCTCACACACACACACACACACACACACACACGTCTGTACTTCTATGGATTACTTGTTAAGTACACTCGATGACATAATGCTTTCCATAGCCTCTTGTCTGAAATGAAGGATTCTCAAATAAACCCATGTTGTAATCTATGCTGCACTTAGTTTTTTTCTAAACTTATTGTTTATCCTTTGCAGTACGTTTGAGTACCTCTTATGAGTCTATTAAATGTTATGTTCGCTAAGCCCCGTCACCCTTGGTTCCTGTTGCTACTTCTCGAAATCTTTCTATCTTTGCACTTTATAATAACTGCCAGATTCACCAACCAAAATCAGTAGTCGTTTCAAAACAGTGGGTCCTTGATTTGAGCTAAAGAAGACACAAGTAGGCTTCTCTAGTAGGCAACAGTTGATTGAAGAGACTGCCAGAGCTGTTTCCACAAGCGAAATTTAAGCAAACCTTTTTTGAAATGTAAAAAGAAATGGGAATTCGGTATGTTTTCATCATCTGGTTTGGAGCGAGTAAACTAGGCTACAGCGTAGTTTGGTCAGAAGTTGGTGCTGAAGGCCACACGTGGCTGTAATCTGCCAGTAATCAGAGTAGAAGAATTAGAGAAACAAAACAAGTCGCCTTAGCAATCTAACCAATTTACGGAAGAAAAATCAAGAGAGGTGATCAGGAATTTGGTTCAAGGCGTTTCCATATCCCATTCATACCATCAACTCTTTTGCGCAATTAAGAACGTTTTATCCAATTTTGCAGTTTCCCTCCAGCCTTTTTAATGCGATACTTCAAATTTGTGCTTGGGAGTAGGTTTATGGAAACACACAGCTATGTACTGAATCCACACATATACACAAACACACATAAGTGATACAATGACAAACACATACAAACAGCACATACATTAACATGAGCAAACATGCTCGATAAACAGATACACCAAATTACATCAAGACACACACACACACACACACACACACACACACACACACACACACACACACAGTAAGCAATAAAACGGACAAACACACACATACACACACACCACTTATTTTAGATTGTGCAGATATATATGCAGGTGCATTGGGGCGTGCATGGAACACACACTCGCATGTTAAACTCAAGAACACATACAGTATGCATGGAGCTTACACGCTGCACCGCACTCACACAAAACACACATTAACCCTCATTAACATACGGTTTTGCACGCATGCATACTGTCTGCACGCCTCATTGCTGTTTAACCTTTTGTAGCTGATAACATTTCAGTATGTTCTACACAGTCCTTGTCCTCTGCATGCATCCAAAGTTGGTCCCTGCTGGCCACCGTACAGCCAATCAACACAAAGCAAATCCACTGTCTGGATGATTAAATATCAAAATGTAGTTTAAACTGTTGTATAAGTAAGTCACTTAAAGGTAAGTCAGTGGACTTAAACGCCCCCAAAACTATAAACAGAAATGACTACTTTCATAAAACTGTATTGAAGGGTTTCATATTTTTAATGAAAAATGTATATGCATTATTAAGACTATGCTGTGAATGTTCTTGTGAAATACAATTCTACTCTACCAGCCCTTGGCATGTGAACTTAAAAGTAAAATTCACTGAATATAAACGCATATACTCCCCCTCTCTCAAACACACACACACACACACACACACACACACACACACACACACGCTGAGTAGGCCTGATGAGGTGGGTTGGCACGAATAAATCCCCCGCCTTCTTCAACTGAACTCCAATTTCATTAAAAACAAGTGACAACAGCAATAAAGCTGGATAAAAACAAACGGCTCGGCCTCAGCACTTCTGCTAACTGCAGCCGCTGCAGCCTCTTACTGAAGAAATGCTCTAAACCTTCCCCGAGTTCTCCAATTTCTGTGTCACACTCAAAACAATTTGTACAAGTCTGTGCTGTTAAAACACACTGCAGCCCCCCCCCACCCACCTGGCTGCATTTTGTCTACAAAATAAGACTTCATTTCTTTGAAGCTTCTGGAAGTTTCGAGGTTTCATCAGCTCGTTGAAAGACATTTGAACTTTTTGGTTTTGACAGGGAGGGCTTAATGAGGCATTTCATAACTCCATTCAGATATTTTTTTCTGACAGATATTAATATTCAGAGGTTTGAATCAACATGTAATCCTCTTGATATTCTTTGTGTAAATGGCATCTAAAAACAGCCCTTTATTGCACTACATTTACACAACGTTTTACCCTGAAGACATTTTGTTTGATCCCTATAATTCTTCATGAATACAGGGCCTTTTTTATGTTAAATACATTATGTTTTAACCAATGTTCTATTTCAACAAAAGGGTTGATATACTATTTTGTTTGTATTGCGCAACCATCAAGATCATTTGAATGCTTATTTTTTCCTCCATGTTGAAAGAGGGCAGTAGTTGCTGTGCGCAAAACAATAGTTTCTATGATTACAAAGGAGATACATACAACTATAGTGATATGTCTTAATAAAGGAAGGTGTAAAAGGTGATAACCAGCTTTTGCTGTGTTTTCTTTTGAAAGTGAAGATGTTAGACGAGTACCACGTGCCACAGTGTGCTCGCTTGTAATCCAGCTGGGGACAATAACGCCCACAAACAGGACAGCCGACAGACATTTTAAAATACTACTGTGGTCATCTTGGACCACAATATTCACAAAAATATTTGCAAGATCATGAAGGACAGACATTTATTGCAGAAATAATTAATTTAAAGAATGTATGAATCACTGCTCTATAAAAATAAATAAAAAACTGCTAAATTAAAATAGCCTAGTCCCATTGAAGTATATTTAATGGAATATTGTAGAAAAAAGAAAGAAAGAAAAAAAATTACCATTTACTCTTTTAAAAGAAACTATTTTGCTTGCTGTTTTTGATTCACCACATTGGTTCTCTGTAGAACCTTTTAGTTTTCAGAGTGTCTTGTTGCTGGTCATCAGCATCTACTAATTTTTCACCTCGGAGCCGAACTGACAGAGAGGTGGTTATCCAGGAAGTAGATAGGTCTAAATAGAGATGGTGTGAAGATGACAGCCTGATAAACCTGCCAGGGAAGTGCCTGTAATTGCTTTTTTAATGATTAATAGTTGCCTCCCTTGGCAGACTTGGAGCTTTTTTGCCAGTGTCAACTTAACATCTCGTCCTCGTTGTGATTTTTAAAATGACAGTGGAACCGGCGGCGAACTGCCAGCCAAGGATGCGAAAATGTGGACACCAGACATGAGCCTGTAGGACTGCTTTATTGTATCCGTACCTACACTACTCAAATGAAGTTTTTAGCATTGCCGAAAACTGGCAGCTGTTGTTGGTTCAGTACCTCCCTACTGCTCCAAGCTTAAGCTTTCCATTCCCATTAGGGACTGTTAGTTTTTTATTAAACCATTTAAGCCCAAATTTTTCCCAGACATGCAAATATGCAAATCATGTGTTATTAGCAATCCTTTGAAATAATCAAGAATATATATTTTTTTTAAATGAAGAAAAGTAGATGAAAAAGTGTGTTTTATTATAATATGCGTATTCTCAATTAAACGTTGCTCAAATTGTTTTTTTATTAAAATAAGGGTATTCTGACAGCAATCACTGAAACAGAATACAGAATACTTACTACATCAAGAACTTGGGACTTTCCACACTGATACAGTATGAACACTGAGACATTTTGTATTTATTTGAATACAACTTGCAACAGCATTACTTTAACATAACATGTATTGAAACATTTATTTGTAACTAAAATAAAACATTTTAAATTGTACTTGTGCTTGCATCCATGGTGGCCATAATATCGTATCATGCTTACATCCACAGCCAGCCATTCCGGATATGGCATGACTTTGTACGATTTGTTGAGCTCGGTGAAGATGGTCCTGACCTTGAAAAATGGGTCCTCTGTGATCTTTGTGTTGTCAACAAAATGTACTGAGGCCATGATCTCGTCAAATTGATTCCTCCGCATTGCATTTGAAATGCATTCATTTATGTACATCATTGTCAAGCGACCAGTGCATACGCCTTCTTGGAACAGTGCTGTAGCCAGATGCCAGTAAGATCCCATAGAATGTAAGGAGCTCCTCCATATTCATATTCAGTTGCCTGGCCTTGGTCTGAGTGGAGTAGAGGTTGGACATTTCAACGTTGATCTTTCTTAGGGTGACATTAGGAGGAAAATATCCATTGGATCAGGACAGCCCTGTTTGACACATTCAGCAGCATTTGGTCTGTATACTTTGTATTCAGGAAAGCTAACAGTGGTCGGCCTCTTTGATCGTTTGAACACTGTCTTTATTTTTTACCACCTCTGGCTGTGCCCATGGCCCTTCTGGCTGGCCCCTCTGGTGGCTAGAAGACCCACTAGAAGGTTCGTCAGACCCACAATTCTGGCAGTTAGAGGACCTTGAGGTTTTATTGGACTTGCTTCTCTGGCGGCTAGAAGACCTTGAAGGTTCCTCAGACTGGCCATTATGGCATTCAGAGCACCTTGGAGTGTCTTTAGACTTGCTTCTCTGGTGGCTAGGATATCTTGGAGGTTTCTCAGACTGGCCAGTCTGGTGGTGTGAGGACGTTGGAGGCTCTTCAGTCTTATCTCTTTGGTGGCTAGAAGAGCTTGGCTCTTCAACAGTAGACGGTGGTGAAAAAGAGGTTGGCTCTTCAACAGTAGACTGTCTCTTCAACAGTAGACGGTGGTGAAGAAAAGGTTGGCTCTTTTGGTTGCCTGGTACGCCTTATAGAGGCCCTGTATTCTGTGGTGACACATGGTAAGGGAGGGCTGGTGGGGGTACTCATACTCAGTTTTGTTCTTGTCATCTGTCTCCAACAGTTCAGCATCTGCATTTAAAATCCTTGCTGGCAAATGGTCCATCTCCCCCTCATAGGCCATATCTGACTCATCACTATCACAATCACTTATAATGGCATCTTTCTCATTTTGAGGTATGATTGCAATGTTGCATGCCTAGTCTGGGCCGTCACCTAGATCCAACATGTCAAGGACTTCACTTAAAGTAAATCTAAAATAAAGAAAAAATGTAGGTAAGATACGACAAGACTTTTGTTTGTATAGAAGTATGTGTGCATCTAGATACAACATTCTATCCCACCGGTCACTATTGTGACCATTAACATGTTTACTCATTCTGCAAACACACCAAACACATTTGAATAATTACAAATATATATATCATAAGTAGACAACTTAAAGAGCATGTGTACAAAAAATCTATTTTCCTATGTTTATTTTAACATACTTTACGAACCTTTTATTTGGAGCTTTGAGGCAGCCATCCTCTTCTCAAGGTGCAACCAGGAAGTAAACAGCTCTGGTCATGTGACAATTTACTCAAAACATTTGACACTGCACACATTTCATTAAAACACTCTATTATTTCAATATTTACTGAAAGAGTATTGGGAAATTCCCCCAGTAACATTTTTAGAGGCTTATAAATATATATATTTTTTTCGCTCACAATTGTGACCGATGGGTTGAAATGGGTTTTGGGATCTTTAGTCAAAATAAACTTGACCCTCCCTTCACCAGCAACACATTTTTCTATGACCCTCCAAAATCATTGGGAAAAAAGGGATGACCCTCCCCAACAATTTCTTGATGCCTTCTGTACTGGTTTGCGCTTGGCAAAGATGTACAGATAACCACTATTTTTTTACAAACATGACTTACACGACTTAACAACAATCTACACTAATATTACACTAACACAATAAGCATGGAAACTAAATGCACACTTCCTGCATTACTGCATTACTCCAAATACTAAGTTACTCCTCTAGCAAATTAGTATTCACATGAAATAAAACAATAAAACATTGGGACCATTCAACAAAGCACACTGGGTAATAACCCATATTGACAGCTGGCCCGCCCAATCAGAAATTCAACACTAGAGAACTTTTCCCGCTTCGGTCCCCCTACAGGTTGTCTCATTGGAACTACAACTGGAAACTTTATACATTGTTTGTCTGCTATTTCATTACTAAATTCACTTCTGAGACTTTTTTATGCGAGAAATCAACTATGTAGAGCTCAAATATGGGCCGTTTTACAAAACTTGATGGCTATTGCACATTTGGTCCGACTGTGGAGTTTGAAGCGCCACAGTCTGACGTGACAGCCGGCGGGTGCCTGCCGGGGTCGCTGGCTTACCGCCCGGCCTGTCCACCTTCACAGACCCCGCACTGAGCTGGCTGCAGCTCTCTCCGGAGACTCGCGGACAAGAGGCATTGATTTCCTCGATCGTTTGCTTAAATAACTCAACACACATATCCATCATAACATTAACTGGAACGTGTGGTTTTTCGAAGCTATAATGCTCCAAAAGAGATTGCGGGCGTAACAAGCTTGCTGACCGGCCACAAAAGCAACTCCAAACTTGCGTTGCTGTCATGTTGCGATTTTTGTTGGTTCAGACCTATCTGCTAGCGATGGGGGGCCGAGACTGAGATCTACATGGAAAAGTATGCACCAAACAAGCCACTTTGAAATGTTGCCGTTTTCATGAATACAAAAGTTAGGTGACCCTCCCACCTAGACTAAAAAAATGTGTGTGACCCTCCCCTCAAAAAAAAATAAAAAGACATGACCCTCCCCTATTTTCCTCCGGTGGTCCATTCCATAAATACCGAATGGTCCCTTAGAGCCACTCTTAGTACAAATGTATCCACTCATGACATTGGAAGGCGTTCTGAATTAAAGTGCTTACTAAACAGCAGGTTGCACCACATCCAACAAATGCCATATGTTAGGATGATATAGCAGGTGCATAAAGGCTGCAGGGAGCACTGCTGATGCCAATGTAGTGGTGAATCGCAAATCCAGCAATGTCCAGTTGATACTTGAAGTCATTATGTCTAGTAAACAGACCCAAGGTATCTACATAAGATTGACATAACACTGTCATGACACAGTCATGACACATGAACTCCAACCCTAACCCTAACCATAACTTGAAAAACCGAATGACATTTACTGAAAGAAGCGTTATGTCATAAACGTTTATGACTTGTTTATGTTTATGACAGTGTCATGTCACTCTTATGTAGATACCTTCAAGTAAAGTATAACCAACTTGACCAACATGTAGGACTCAGCCAACAACCCTGCAAACAAACATGTCATTTCCTTTCTAACTGAAACAGGAAGGAAAGAGAGGGCATGATGCATCATTCTTGAAGTGAATTACCTTTCCCTGTTCATCCTAAATGGACCAAGGCAACATTCAAGACTGTATTATTCAGAAAGAAAAAGACATTAGCAGAAAGCAGTGTGTCGTTCTGATTGTGCATCAAAAAGTTTCAAACCGGGACATTATGCCTTGCCGCACAAAGCTTTGGGCTTTAACTTCAGAAAACCAGGATTCACTTCAGATCTCGTGCCAAAAGTCAGTGTTTGTTTTCCTGTTATGAAGACAATCTTTCCATAACCAAATAGTTCAGACCTGATTTGAAAAAAAGGTTACATGGAATCGCCTGACAAACAGGCACATGATTTGTGATTTGTTGCACAATTGAATACGTCTGCGACATCCTCTGTCTCTCACTTTAGAGTTGTACATATATGACATATCATTTGAATGTGCCACAACAAAAAGATCCATCATTTTGGTTTGGTTTCCAGCTGAGTCCTTGACAGACATACTCTTCTCGGCTCCCCGACATCATCTAGTGAGACTCAGAGGTCTCTGCAGCATCAGTCCGGGACTGTGTGCAGCCATGCCTAAGCCTCTGGTGGTGGCTTGATCCCCATCTGCCAACAATGACTCAGCCAACAATAGCCGGACTTCCTCACGAACAGAACTAGTCGGAAACATTGCAGCGCTGAGAGCTGTCACAGCTCACTTCATGCTGAGGCGTCTGAGCTGTGCGTGTGTGAGGAGCAGATTTAAGTTTTGATGAGCTCAGGAAGTCAAACTGCCAGATGTTGTTGGTGGAAGGGGGAAGTTAATCTTTTAGACAAGTGTATTTTGGACTCTCGGAGTACCTTGAATAAGAATAAAGATTTCTGTGCACATTATTTCATTGTGTCAAACAGATATAAGTGTGTCTCAATTGTAGTAACTTTTGCAAATGTCACAGCACTTTGTATCTTTTCATAAAAACACATTCAGATATCATAAAACTACTTCAGATAGATTATCATACTGCTGTTGTCATTTTGTTCATGACAATTTTGATAATTTGAATTAGGTTTTGTTGAGGAACGGCATAGAAAAAAAAAAACATAAACCTTTGGTATTTGAAGAAACCATAAAACACATGGTGGTCAAACCCAGAAGTATTCACCCAAGAAAAGGACAACTCTAAATCAGACCTAGAAATCATATCTGAGTCGGAATGATGAGTTCTGAAATTGTATCAAACTGTGGTGTGACTGCAGTCCGTCAGAATGCAGTCCATACTCCTACCACAAAGAACATTGGTATGTCCATGTTGTCACACCACAATTAGTAGCATTGCTGTTTTGTTAACAAAATGGTGCTTTTCACAAAATATTATCACAATGAGATTTTTGATAAATAACCATCAGTAATGTGGATATAATGACTAAGTGGGTAAAGGCAAATAATAGAACAGTTACAACAGTCTGGTAAGTTCAGAAAATGACATCACTTTACTGTAATGCAGCCTTTAAAACCAGGAAGAGACAACACTACATGCCATATTACAATATTACGATATTCAAAATCTAAGACGATATCTAGTCTCATATCACGATATTGATATAATATCAATATATTGCCCAGCTCTACTGTCGCGGACACATGGTTGTTATTGTCCTATTGATTTGGTTGCTGAACACACACGGTGGGTCTATTGTAATACAAGGTTATATGAGTAAAGGCCACCCACACACCTCATGCTTTTAGAAGAAGAAAGAGTATAGGTGGTACAGCCGGTATGCTCCATTATCAGGCCTTAGGAGGGTCGTAAAACAGGTACCGGGAGGATTGTCTTGGCCCTGCTCTATGCTTTATTTAACTCTCTCCTCTCCTGATGCCCAATTTGCACTCTTGTAAGTGACACCTCAGCGCAGCAGCGGCGTGGCCGAATTTATTCACAGCCACAAACAAAGCAGAGGGAGAAGAAAAGTCGCTGGCTACAAAATATATGACTAATGCTCTGAATTACGCAGGATCGCCTCTTTTTGCAATTGAGCTGCCTTCAGCAAAAAATACTACAATGGCACTAAATATTTATAGGGCGTCGTCTGTGAGGCTATATGGTACGGGGAAAGCGGTTTTACTTTTTATTGAACTAATATATATTCCCCACACATGCTCGTGGAAGTTGAGGAACACAGCTCATTTTACAAGCAGGACTGAGGGCGAGAGAGTTTGACAGAGAGAGAAAGGAAATGAGAGAAGAAAAGCAGAGGATTGTTTTTCTTTCCCCGTTGCTGTTCTTCTTCCATTATGTCCGGACACAACAGCTGAAGAGGCGATCATTTTGGTCTTATCCTCCATGCATAAACATCAGAGCTGAAACGCCAGCGAGAGAAATGACAAAAGGGTTTCCCTGGGAACTTTTAAGAGTCATAAATCTCCTGCCTCGACGGTGAAACAGTGAAATAATGAACATTTGATCAAACGATCGGAGCTTTACATTCCTGCAAGTTACTCAGCTCAACTTGTAAAAAAGAAAGTTTGCTAAAAGTCATCAAACAGATCCTGTTCAAGAAGAAAAAGGCCTTCATAGGCTCTTTGGCCACAAATGCAGAGTGTTCGCAGCTATATTCTGGCATCTTTTATGTAAATGGAACTTTTTTTTACTACTTTCACTGGAACATCATCATTCAAACAGATCTGGTTCTGTAATGGTTTAAGGTTTAAGGACACCCAAACACTAGTTGAACATCTCATTCTCAATCATTTCTCCTTTTTTGCACTATTTGCACTAATACTGTACATATTAATACTGTACATTTGATCTTTTATATATTATTACTGTAAATTTGTTTTTTTAATATATATATATATATATATATATATATATATATATATATATATATATATATATATATATATATATATATATATATGTTGTCTGGATAATATATGTTGTTTGTATATCTGGAGTTTATAACAATAATAATTTCCCTCTGGGATTATTACAGTATTTCTGATTCTGATTCTGATTCTAAAGCCACAAGCATTAACGTTGTGCTCTAACAGAGCTTCCCTCTTCTGGTTTCAAGCCTTTCCACCATGTTGAAACCTGGCTGCAGGGATCTGCTCCCATTCAGCCACGAGAGCCTCAGCGAGGGCCAAACACAGATGCTGGCTGATGAGTTCTGGCTCACAGTCGGCGTTCTAGGTCATCCCAAAGTATCTGGATGGGGTTGAGGTCGGGGATCCGGGCAGGACAAATTTGAGGTTAGGGCCATTTCCGAATTGCATACTCAATCATTTGGCTGCTGCGTGTTGATACAAAAATCAGGGCTGCCCGATATGAGGAAAATATGCAATATCGATAACGTTGTTGAATATCGCAATAACGATATTACTTGCGATAAATAAAGAGATATTAAAGCGCACTCAGTTCTACATTTCTGCTGCTTTCAGCATTCTGCTAAAATACAACACATTGCTTGTTGAATAAAAAAAAGACAAAAAAAAATCATTTGCAACATTCTTTTCTTGAACAAATTGAACATTGAATTGATTAGAAAAGGCACCACTAAAAAATAACGACAGTTACATTTTAAAGTGCATTTTTCTACTGCTAATTTCTTTCAACTAACACAAAAAATGGGTCTTTCGCGATATGTCGCAGCCTTTCGCGATGTGTATATTGCGGCAGTTGATATTGCGATGACGGCAAAAAAACGATATATTGTGCAGCCCTATGAAGAATTCTTTAAAAAATCTTAGGCTTTACTTTTTCCTCAAATTAACAAACTTTCAAGGGTGTTCCCTGACTTTCTGTACGTGTCTACAAGCAGGAACACAGGCAGAAAAAAAGAGGGAGAGTAGCTTTGAGTCTGCTACTGCTACTGCTGTTTTATTCACTGTCTTTCCTATATTAGATCCAGACACGACAACGGAGGAGGAGATAAACATGAAGGCTGTGAAACGCCGGGGGAAAAGAAAATGCTCGAAAGCTGGGAAACATTAAAGTGCTGTCCGTCTCCTGACTAAGAAACGCGATTGAAACAAGACTCGTTTTTACTCCTCTTCTCTTCCTTGCGTCTACTGCCTCTAAAGCCATATCCAACGCCTGAAAAAATAACCTGTCGGCATCGCAGTCTTGTTTGTTTTCTGCCTTTATTCCCATGCAGATGCCGTAGCTCTTTTACTGTGCCGCAATCCCTCTTCCTTTACACAGACAGCTCTCATTATTCTCCCACATATAAAAGAGTAGACCTGGCTCCTCCTATAGAACAGTAAACCCTTTCGGCTTTACGCGAAGGAGGTAAACAGTGCGGTTGATCAGTGGCGGGGGGACACTTCCTGTCACAATTTAATTGGAGTGGTGAGATGAGGAATAGCGGTTTCTCCTGCCGACATATTCAACTATCCATCAACGCCTCTTCGTTGAGGGAACTTTAGGGAAAAACTTCATTTTCCTCCCCAGCGAGGGAGCAGAAATGCCATTATATGTTTTTACTCCTCCTCCTCCACTTCCTTCATCTCTCCTTCGCCTTCTTCATAAATCTATTTCTTCCTCTTTTGCTTTTGTCCCTTTCTCTTCCTGTCTCATTGCCCCTCTGCTCTTGCTTCCTCTCTCTCATTCGTATTCTCTCTTTTAGCCACAGGGTGTTCAAGTTTCATTATCAGATGAAATGTATTCAAAGTGGGAGGCAGGAGAGGATGGCGAGATGGAGGGATGCATGGCAGCCTGGTCAGAAATCACCTGAGGCTGTGTGAATGTGTGTGTGTGTGTGTGTGTGTGTGTGTGTGTGTGTGTGGTGTGTGTGTGTGTGTGTGTGTGTGGGTCTATGCATATTTACTCAAAATTATGCCTGCAAGCATTTTCAGTTTTTCCATGTGACGTTATGTGTACCCTGTATGTTTGCGGTGAGAATAATTGTGTGCCCGTGTGTGTGTGTGTGTGTGTGTGTGTGTGTGTGTGTGGGTGTGTGTGCATGTTTGTTTGTGAGTTTGCCTGTCAGGCATCTATCTATCTATCTATCTATCTATCTATCTATCTATCTATCTATCTATCAATCTCATCATACTTAGTGACACAGTGTGAGTGCCTGAAAGGAGGCATCACTGCTTTTTGCATTGAAGGTCTTAAGGAGCATTTTAGGACTCGTAAAAAATCTCCTAAAAATAACAGATCACTTTCCTGAAGAAAACATATTGCCACATGACAGTGAACTAAGCCTGTAGTGAATTAGTAAGCAGAGTTCCTGGACCTTCCAGGCCAGGTTTTGACTGACGGGCGGACATGACAGGCTGGCAGCTGCTTGACTGCAGAGGGACAGAAATCAATAGCAGGTCTACGGCTGCAACACATCGACGGAGACGAGGTGACTGGAGCTTTATTCCACTGGATTACTGAAAGGTAGTGATGCTGCAAAGAGTGTGTGTTTGAGTGTGGGAGTGTGTGTGTGAGAGAGAGAGAGAGGATAAAAAGAAAGGTAATGTGAGCACTGTGGTGTTAGTATTGGCACTGTACACACGGATGTGTTTTTGTGTGTGTGAACATAAGCGTATGTGTTTGCTTGATCCTTCCTTTTTTGTTTGTATGCCTGACCGTGTGTTTGTGCAGATGGACTGTTTGTTGTCTGTGTGCATGTGTGTGTGTGTGTGTGTGTGTGTGTGTGTGTGTGAGAGATGGTCATCTGCTCAATGAATCAGTGTGACGTGATGCTCCGCTGTTAGCTCAATGCTTTTAATCATCTTGAGAGGAAGGTATGTGAGATTAGTGGAGTAACACGCACGCACACACACACACACACACACACACACACACACACACACACACACACACACACACACACACACACACACACACTCCGCCCCCTCACCTTATCCCTCAAACGCTCGCATGCACTCCTCCTCTCAGCCTCACTGATAAAACAGGTCAATTCGATATTATCCCCTTATAACCCTTTTTATGTTTTAGATAAAGTGGAAATAAAAGGTTTTATAATTTAAATACCGTTTCATCATTGTAGCGCTCCGAATACCATTCAGAAATCTTTTCGATTAATTTAGACTGTGTGTTGTCACGACTATGAAATGAGAGGGTATAATAAACGGACGGGTGGATTTTCAATTTGAACTTTCTTCAATTTCCTTCGACAGCTGACAGACAACTGACACAGTTCCCTGCGCCTGTATATTAAACACAATTCTCATTTTGGATTAAAAAGTTGAATCCACACTCCCTGCAATACAGCACACTGTTTTAATTAGAGAATCTGCTCTGCTCTTTTACTCTAAAAACGGCATTAAAGACCGAGACGATGATGACTCCACACACTGATTTATGTTTTCTTCAACAAACGCTTCATGCAGTGTTTTCACTTCGCAAATTAGTTTTCATTGCTTTAAATAAAATCCGTCCATTCGTAAATTATTCAAAGCCATCTTTTTCACTATTTGATCTTAATGTTTTTTTATGACACCAAATCCCCATGTTCAGTAGCCGGTTTAGTTTTAATCAATCGATGTGGGAACAAATGCAAAAATCTAAAGCCATATCATGTATCTGTATGACATCCATGCAAGTCAAGTGCCTTTGATAGAGGAGAGTTATTATTTAAATGCTTTCAAAAATATACAAGCTTGCTAGAGCCTTTGAGACTGTCCTCCTGGAGACTGTATTTGTGAATTGTAAAAAACAAAAAAAGTGCTTTTTATGTGACATCTGATCTCAAAAAACTGATAAAAAACTATTACTATATTTTTAAAGCGTCAAGAAATACTGTACATCAAATCAATTAAAATCAAATGTGCACACTCAGCTCAGCAGCCTCTCTCTCAGCATTTCTGCTGTGCATTAAATCTGAGTAGCCCCTCTATCAGCATGCAGTGAAGACTTTACTGCCCTTCCCGATCACACGCCTATGTGTAGCAGGTTTCTCCTTCACAGAAATGTGTGATTTCCACATCACAGACCGGGGCTCGCATCCCGTCTCCTACCCAACTGTCAACATCGGTTTCTTTTAAGCACGAAAACAATATTTTTCCACCCTTAACCATGTCGTTTTTTTCTTGTCTAAACTTAACCCCGCTGGAACTATACATACAAGACAACATTCGCATCAGGCATTTCTGGAGGGCATGGACAAATGACTTGTTTTGTCCTTAACCATGTCATTTTTTTCTTGTCTAAACTTAACCCCACTGGAACTATACATACAAGACAACATTCGCATCAGGCATTTCTGGAGGGCATGGACAAATGACTTGTTTTGTCGTGTAGGGCTGAGGATTTGTTGGAGTTTTTTTAGTCGAGGGGAGACCTGCAATCACACCCGAGTGTTTCCTTTCTACAGTGCTGTGCAGTCACATTATACTCTTTAAAATAGGCCATTTGGATGGGCATTAAACTGTGTAGGGGGGGGTATTCTGCTTTACATTCAGCAAAACCACACTATGTGCTCCAGCCTGCAGTAATCATTTTGCAGTGTTAGCTTTCTGCACCACTGTGCAATCACATTATAAAGGTGTTCTCCATGAGACAGACCACTTGGATAAGCATAAATCTACATAGCAGCCAATCTTTTTTTATTTTATTTTTTTTTGCTCTCAATAAAAAAAAAAAAAAATAAATGAAATAACCGCAATATGCTCCAACCTGCAGTCGTCACATTAAAGTGTCACCTCTCGAAAAAAAAGCACTATGCAATCATATTACAAAGCCGTCCTCCACTCGGATAAGCGTAAATCTACAGAGACAGGCTGAATCCTCGGGCCTCTTGCACGGCACCGAGGGGGGAAGGAGAGCCCGGAATCTGTTCGCGGACACAGATTCCATTGGCCTAACATTAATCTGCGTATAATATAAAGCGCCAGTGCGAAGGAGGTGACTTGTGGGTAATAGGTGCTGAACATCCCACAACAGAAGGGGCAGAGCAGAGCCTCTAATCAGGAAGAGCGGCTGCTGCCCACGGCGGCCGCGGCGAGGCTTCAGGCCCTGACCTGCTGACTGGATTCTGCTGAACACGCTGGAAGAGAAATCTCCTCTCCCCCCTCCTCCCTCCCTCCCCTCTCTCTCTCTGTGTCCTCGTTCCTATCTTTTTTTCTCCTCTCGTCGTCCTCCTACGTATCCTCCTCGATGACGGCTTTCTCTCCCTGTCGAGTGTGTGCTCCGCTTTAGGTCTCCTACGTTTCTTTGAGTCATTCATTTATTCTTTCTTTCTATCTTCTGCTTCCATTCTCTTTTTTTTTGTTTCCTGTCTTCCTCTAGTCTTTTTTCTTTCCTTATTGTCTTCATTTTTCCTTTGCTCTCGCTTTTTTTCTTTCCATCCTACCTTCTCATCTCACTGTCCTTTCTTTAACATTGTGGTCTATTATATTCATTTGCTTTTCCCTATCTTTCCCCCTGCCCATTACTGTCCTTTAATTGAGTTTGTTTTATTTTTTTTGTATTTTTTCGTCCATTCCCTACATGATTTCATTTTCTCTCTTTCTTCATAACCCTTTGCTTTGGTAGATTGTCCTTTCCTCGCATTTGCCTGTCCTTTCCTTAGCTTTTGCAGTCTCATATCACCCCACTTCTCCTCTTGCGTATGACATATTTCCTCTCTTCCTTCTACATTAACCTAATCTTTTCCCCTTCATGTCTCCTCTGCTGTCCTCCCCTCTTCTAAAATTGACATTTCCACCGAAGTTTTCGAAAGCCGACTGGCTCTGCAGATTAAAGAGATGAGCCTGCACGCCAGTAAAAAATGTAAAATTAGCCGTGCCATTTGTGATGAGAAAGAGCAATGTATGCAAGTCGAAAACCATCATCGCAAGTCAATGCTTCCAAGATCTTGAGTCAAAGCACTAAAGGGAAATAAAATACTCTTTTATTGCCTGCTGTGCAAAGTGAGAACCATGATCAGAACAAATCAATGAGCTTTAATCTCCAGCATGCCAAATCCTTTCTGATAAGTTGTTAGTTGTCAATAGAGAACTTTCAGGTGATTTAGCACCACGTCTGATGGCCATATTGGAGGGCAAATTCTGCTTGTTACTGCCTATCATTTTATCAGTGCTGGTTACCTCCGCCAAGGACTTTTCCCCTCCCCCCAGTTCGGTTTGTTAGTTTGTCAGCAGGATTACAGAAAAACTCCTGGCCTGATTTTCATGAAACCTGGTGGAAGGGTGTAGCAAGAACCGAGAAACAAGCCATTAGATTTTGGAGCAAACAAATAGTTTTTTTACTTTCCTTTTGTAGTTTATTTTTGGGTTTAGACGATGACAGATACTAACGGTTCTTTTTTATCACCCAGTTTATGATTAGCATACTCACTAAAGTATGTTAGCATGCAAACTAGCACTAGCATGATAATATTAGCATCAGTTTTTTTCCCATCTTTGCTGAATTAGCCTCCTGGATAGTTAGCTAGCTAACAGTCTTCTTGTGATAAGCTGAGCTGTGGGTTTTGAAGAGAGTAAGAAATTGTGCAAACTTTTCATTTAAAAAAAGTTAACCTTTGATGTGAATTTACATCTAAACTCTCATCGTATCTTACTGTTTTAATGTTATACAGGATCATACTGTAAATGGCAATGCATTCTGGGAGAAAATAATAATATTACAGCACTATATGCAAATGTTACAGATTACAGGTATTTAGTGTTAATGCCAATGCATCTTGGGAAAATAAAGGAAAAGGCGGGAATTACACTGCAGCCGGTATATTACTGTAAATTCAAATAATACAGTAAGAAACTGTTGATTTACAGTAAAATACCATAAAATTTAAATAAACAGTAGTTTACTGGCAAAGCTGCTGCCAGTACATTACTGTGAATTTACGGTGAAAAGTTTTACAGTTTGGCCTTTGACAACTGGAGAATTGCTTCTAACCCTTTATGGCTAGTCTGGCTTAACGGATGTACAGTACTGGGATAAAGCCTGATATCACACGGTGTCAGGCCCTTTCCACTATCTTCACCATCTATTTTGAAAGGGCACCGTTGCTGCATCGGGGGCCTCTCGGGGGCCTCTCGGGGGCCAAGAGAGTTGTAATTGGTTCAAAGAAGTACAAACAAGCCAGAGCGTTTATCCCAGAATGACGGTGTAGCCAGATCATACTCCAGGAGTAGGTCTGGCTGTGTGAGACTAATACTGTATGACATACTTTTTGTTAAGAAAATCGAGGGCGTCAAGTACAGAATGTGTCGAAATGACTCCTGGCTCCAGTTTCTGGCTAATCCAACATTTCAACAACAAAAAAGTACTTACTATATAGTAGTTGTGCATGTTGACTAGTTTCAAAGTCTAGCCATAGTTTGATATTCCCTTCCTCTCCAACACACATCTCTTAGCTTCTTAAGCTATATTTCTCTTCTGCTATTTGAACATTAAAATGGGGAACTATTTCTTATTAGCTCTGCATTTCATTTTCCATCTGCCGGAGCCAGTGGGTAAGTTATGCATGTCAGCAGCCTGGGGGCAGACAGGCTGCTGCCTGCTAATATAAAACATTGTCTCCTATGAAGCTGACAGTATTGGCCAGTAGAATAAGCTCAGGAGGTAATTGGGGTCTTTAGTGTGCAAACCAGCGGAGTTTCTCACAATAGCATTAGTCACCCAGAGTAATCAGACACAAAAGGATCATATCTGCAGGACTGCGGATAAAGACGGTGCTGAAGTTGAATTTTTGTTTTAATCTTCTTAAGACGGGGCGGCCCGAGTTCACTTTTTGAGCACTGGGACCTCTAGTGTTTCCTCACCATTGTTGCTATAATTACTAAGGAATATTCTGTTGCCAGGAAAACATTGAAATACGCTTCCATAAACTTTATCTGGCAGCCTTGCCCGAAAAATATTTCCCAGTGCATCACCTCTGCTGTTTGCTCCACCACCAGCAGTAATTGTCTGGGAAATCCTGCAGCACTAACGGCAGAATGAACCACAGTATGTAGATGAGTGTGTACAGTATGTGTGCCTGGAGTGTGTATGGGGGGGTTCTACCATGGCTTCCTGTCTGTGCATGTAAATTAGGGCCACATACACGTTAGTTACGACTGACAGGAGCCACTGTGTAAAGGGGCATGCTGTGCTATGAGCGTTAGCATGTTAAGCTAACGAGACAAATGGGCTGAAAGAGATTCCTCAACACAGATCATCACAGAACAAATCAACGTATAATGGAGATATATCTGTACTGTACTATAATACTGTACTGTACTGTATATTATACTATTCTGTAGGGATGTGGGATCATGAATCGGTTAAACATGGATATAAATGTGTAAAGAATACAACTGGTTGAGATCAAAAAAAGTAATTTACTTTTGATTTCACATCTTTGACGTCAGACGTCACTACGTGTTCTTAGTTTATTTGATTATTTTTTCTATTTATTAAGTTATTTTGGTGTGGGGGTTTAATAATCTATTTTTGTTGTTTTGCACAGTTTATATGAATAAAGGAATGTGTTTTTGTCTGCAGTTCATTGTGTTAAAATAAATTGTTACAAAATCGTATCGTCAACATAAAATCGTATCGTCAACATAAAATCGTATCGAAATGTATGGTGAGTGTATCATAACATCCCTAGATACAATACAACAACACTACAGACATTTTACTACACACTAAAGTAAAAATGAACAATCTACTTCAGCATTTCATGTACTCCTGCTAAAATGAAACTGAAACATTTTTTAAAACAGTTTGTGATCAAAACGCTGCATAACAGCTTGTGTAACATACAACACACAGTCTCAGGTATGTCTTTTTTGTCACTTGTTACACTCTCCCGTGACCCACTACAGTGCACCATTATTTGGCACTCAGGGAGTTGTCCCATGCTATAGCTACTACAGTATGTGCTGGAGTTGCCAAGTGTCATATATGCATACAGTACAGTAGACCTACACATCAGCCAGTCAAGTGCAAAAAGGCTTGTTGCAAACATACGGAATAACGTTTTCTGACCAGCAGAATGATGTTGAGATTACACACAAGCCAAGTTAAAAAAAAAAAAAAAAAAGAGCTGTGTGTCTACATTTACCTCCATGAGGGAGACAAAAAAAAAATTACTTTCTCAGAAAAAGCCTTGTTTTGCCAGAGAGAACTGATATTTTTAAGGAAACAGACCTGGCATAAACAGCTTAATATTTGCTGTTTTTGAGGAATTAACTGTTGTCATGCTTTCCAACAGGTGACTGTCACTAGTGAAACAACAATGTGTGGCATTAAGGGAGAAAAACATGTCGGTGTCAACATAATTCATTATTAAGTAGCTAAAGCTTGAATTATTGCTGATGCTTGACAAATACTTTTTGGCTTAATTGCGGCTGTCACCAGATGTTCTACAGTGATCTCTAGACAATACAATGTGGACCAGTTTGATAAACATAACCTACAACAATACATGGCAATGTCTATATACTTAAACCAAGAAGGCATTCTTAGTTTTCTTAACATTTGGAAAATGTCTCATCATCGCATGAGTGGTTAAACAAACACAAAACCTTGGTCAGGGAAGAGAACATGAAGAAGAAGAAGAAGATGAAGAAGAAGAAGAAGAAAAAAGGAAGAAAAAAAGGGGGAAAAGAAAAGGAAAGTACCTTTCTTGTGAGTAGCTTCATTTTTGGAGCCTTTGGGGTCTAATAAAAAAAAGATCAGAATTAAACACAGCATATTCTAACAACACGTTACCAACTAGACGTTGTTTGTCCTCATTAAGGAAAACAACCGCTTTGTCTATTAAGGAGCGAACAAGACAGCAAGACTCGATTATCTAAGGTGTCGCACTGCTGCCAACACTCAGCGGGGGCGAGCATATGGCAGTGGGGGGAGACTTAGGAGGGGCAGGGAGGAGGAAGGGGGGGGGGCATCATACTGTAAAGGCAATAGCAGGAAGGAGGGATGCACGAGTCTGTAGAGGAACAATTTACTGCCATACTGCAGCGGGCAGGAGAGGCGATGCACTGTGATGAAGAGCAGGAGGACAAGGGTTGCAATGCAGTTCTGTCAAGAGGAGCTGAAGAAAGGCTAGCAAAATGCACTACAGGAGATGCAAGAGGCCAGAGAGAAAGAGGAGGAAGAGGAGAAAAGGGCGGGGAGAATGCAAAGACTACATGTCAAACTGGCTTCGTTTGGATTGTTTGCCTTATTTGGCTTTCAAAGAAATTTGACCTTGTTTTTACTTGTCTTTTGGGCAACAAGTTGGTGGTGAGTTACATATTCCAGAATGACTCGACTGACTCCCAAATGAAGTGAAATTGCTTCAGTTACAAAGTTCTCAAAATTTATTCTTTATTCCTCTCGCAATAATTAGACTGCAGCTACAGAAATGAAGCTGTAATCCCATAGGAATGGAGAAAAGATCTCCAAATCGGAAATTAAATTACACGTCTTGCTTCGAATGGACACCATTAATTTGAAGTCATTTGGCTGAAATGGAGCCCATCGGAATGACAAAAGGTTCTACTTCCACCTCAAAAAAAGAAAAGTAAATCTTCAACCACTTCCAAATGGGCCACATAATTTCAGTCATACCACAGAAAAGGAACTTTTAGTCAGCACAGAGGCTGATTTATAACGAAAAAATGCCGACCCGCTAATGTCAAGGAATTGGAAGTTAAGGCCGAACGATAAATTGTTTCACAGTGACGAGGCCTTTTCCCGTGTTCACTCCCGCCCGGAAAGTTGATGTCTGTTCTACAAAAAACTGATGTAGCATAGCAGAGCAGTGGCTTATCGGATTCAACTAGAAGGTTCAAGCAAGCACAGAAAGCAAATACAAGTTTTACTGTCCTTTGATTAGCAGATAGTCAGCCAAACCCACAACACTTCACCTGTCACTCAACTACCGTTCATACCCAAGCGTCTCACAGATTGTGAATTAAAAATCCTTTCTAGAATCCAGAAATGTCCTTATGTAAAGGTCAGCCGGGGGTACAGCTCATTCTGAGCGTCAAAGATTTCATAGTTTTCCTGAGCAAATAATGATCCCATCTGTGTGTATTTCTTTTCAATTAATTCTCAACAGAAGCTAGAAATGTCACCAGACAGCCTTTTGTTTTTCATCTAAATGTACATCTTCTCCTTCTATTACTCTGAACTATGAACTAAAGCCAAACAAATGTCCTCGCACTACATTAGAGGAGTATTTTTTCTTTCTTTTCATAGCTCCGATTTGTTGATTGATGTCCTATTTTGCTTCCGAATTGCATTGAACTGAGTAAACAGGGCCTGGCCTGCTTTGCTGTACTTGACAACTGCCATTGTGAGGGATGGCGACTACGCCGAGTCGAAGTCTGGGAGCGATATTGTAATCTGTCATTGTCAGCCGAAAAAAAAAGAAAGAAGGGAAACGGCTCCTAAGATAGATGGAAAGTATTCGTCGTGACCATGAACTGTTGTAGACAGGTGACTTAAACTCTATAATCTGACTGAATCCATGAAAGGCAATTTTTCCTCCCTGTTCTGCACACAGCAGACTCTCTGTGTCAGGGTTAAACCCGGGCTTAGCCCCGCGGCCAGGCAGCCTGTCGAACATCTGAGCACCTGATCCTGGCATTAAAACCACAGCAGCTACGGTTTTGGGCTTTTTTTTTTTTTTTTTTTTTTTTTGCTGGCAGTGGGGATCTCATAATGCGAGCTAATTACTAGCGCTGTGCAGAATCAATTCTCTTGGCTTAGTAGGGGAGGTGTAAAAAACAAAACAAAAACTTGCATTTGTGTTGGAAAACAGAGATATTTTTGTTAAATGAGTACAGGGATTTTTTAACATTTGTTTTCTGTCTCTGGTGCCTGCATCCGCCGACACTTCTGCCACGTAGAGCCTGAAAACAGCAGCTTACCGCCTTCGTGATTGTGTCACAGCGGTAAACAATAATGTGTGAACCTCTCCATCAGGCCTTTTAGACTGATATGGTAGGCTTAAACCTTTTTTTTCCTCAAGCTGGTAATTAGAGGTGTGATGGGATTCCACAGGAGGACTGAATGGCCTTTTATTAAGCAGTATTCCCCTCCTTATAAACGTATTAGCCATGGACCAGTGGACTGCAGAGGGAAGACGCAGTAATGTAGCCATCAGCTGTTCTTACACGTCCCAGATTAGCTTTGCATTCCCTCCATCTTTACAGATTCCTCCTTATTACTATCTTCGGAATCAAGAAGAAACAATAGTGATGTGAGGTATTTATAGCAAACCGTATGACTGAAGAGATACGGAGTACATGGAGCTCATTTGACAGCGCTCTAATTATTAGCTTGATCATTTCTCTTTTAGCTCTTGATAATATATGGATTAGAGGTGTGAATCTTCACTGATCTCCCGATTCGATTACGATTATCAAGCTTCAAAAACAAAACATTCTGCAGTGCTCTAATACTAAATAAATTGGATACATAAAACTATACAGCACTGAGCACATGGCACTGGCCTGAATATGCAAAGCATAACAGAATATGTAAACAGAAATGTTGTTAGGCCTACATTATATTGTCAACAGAAATAATCGATTATGAGCCTGCCAATTATCGATGCAGCATCGTCTATGTCCACGATTCGATGCATTGATTATTTGATTAATTTCAACACCTCTAATATGGATCTCAACTGCTACTTTTGGCTGCACAATCAGTGCATACATACTTGCTTCTTTCCATTTGCCCGCTCCACTCCCCCACCCTCCTATCGGTCTCTATTTCAGTCCATCTTGAGTGCCCTCGTACGTTTGGCTGCCTTTTACCATTACCCTCTTCAATAATCCTCTCTTCGCTGCCCTTGCCGTTCCGCCTGCTCCCACTAGACGTTGAAGCGCGATCAATATTTTCGTCATAACTCAGTAGAGAGTCACCTCTGCGACGGCATTAAAATTCCTCGCTCTGTGCAATATAGTCCCCATCTAAATGTCCTGGTTTGGAAAGGATAGGGCCGTTACCTAGAATACTAAAAGAGCCACGAGACCTTCCTCTGGGAAAATATGTCCCTTCACTCCAGCAGACTTCTGTGTTTGCATCCTTGTAGAAAGTAGCTCTCAGAGAAAAAAAGGAAAACAAATAAGAGGAGGAGGGAGTAGATATTATAGTTTGGTTCTCAGATCTGCTTATGTGCTGCAAGTGTTATACATAACTGAGCAATACCGAAGCCCACTGGGAATTGTGTTAGCATCAATATTCTGGCGCTAAACTAGGGGAAACATATTCTGTGTTTGCAGCGTGAGACCCTGGGTTGCACTTTTTGCCATCTGGAGTTCTTTCCGATCTCCTGTCGTAAGCAAATCCCTTAGAGTCTGTTCACCATTTGCAATGCTACCTTCCCTCCCTTCCTTCACCCCCCTCCCCACACCCTCCCACTCTCCCCACCCCCTCCCACTCTACCCCCTCCGTGACCCATTTGTTTTTTCCCCCCCCGCAGCCATTCCTCCATCCCACGCTCATTACCTTATGCCCATTAATCCCATTAAGTAGCCATTAAACAAGTGCTGATAACACCAAATGAACGTCAAGCTCCGACAGCTAATAACTACAGTCCCACCTCGGCACGTTCAACCCTGGCAAGGAGAAAAGGGGATGCAGAGAGGAACAGGGAGGGTGTAGTATAACACAAGTGCAGTGTGGAGTATAGCGTAGCATTGTGTAGTAACAAGTACTCCAGCTGTGTAGAAAAAAAAGAGGAAAGAGAGAAGGAGAAAGGAGGAAGCCAAACATGTAACTATACTGCCGTACGTTGTCCACTCACGTCCACTCATTCAGACGAGAAAGAGTGTGTGATTCAGCTCGGACGCAAAGTGATACAGTGGTGGATTCTCAACAGCTTTTTGTTGTTGATCAGAATAAAATTTTACCCTCTGGGGTTGAGTGCTCCGTCGGCATAGCTCCGCAGGGTTAGAATAAATTCATCATGTATTTAGATTAATAGCTTCACACATTTGTATCATACGGTCATGGCAAAAAACTCGACAGAAACCTTATAATTTACACTTTCCAATGTGTCCACTGCCACATAATTGTGATTTTGTAAAATTACATTAATGAGATAAAACATAAAGAATGTCACATTACTTAGTTAAAGAAGGTAGCATTCCACAGGGAGAGTGCAAACCCAACCCTCGTATTTGCATCTCTAGATGTCGCCCTGGACAACGCCCATGGTGAACCAGATAAAATGCCATGCAGTTTCAAACATAATTCATATGGAGATAAGCTTTGATTTTTGGAAGACGGGCTGCATTCTGAACGGCGATGTCGGCACACAGCAGACAACATATGCTGTAGAGGTGCATGTACTAAACTGGGAATGATACACAGAAGATCAGAAAAGGCCCCTGATGCAAGGAACAGATGACAACTAACGTTACGCCTGTTACTGCAACAAAACCTTTTGTGAGCGAAAAGCCAATACTATATCAATATGTTCAACAGGCAGAAATATGTAGAAAAGCGACATTTCAATCGGCTCTGTCTGCACGCAGTCTCTCATTCACTCCAACAGTTTTGAACACAGCGCGCTACTCTGCAAATGGCAGAGTGTTACAAACAAGCTCAAATGAAAGCTGTCTGTTTGGAGTCTTCCTGTTTAACGGTTTGCCACCAATCTTGAAATCTGGCAAATTCTTGTAAACTAAAGTGCTGACGGAAACAAACCAGCCTCTCCTCTCTACCGGCGGTAAATCCACATGGCGAATTATGTCTGCGTTTTTCATTCTTTCTAAACTTCACTCAGAATTTTGATGTCAGGGATATCATTTATTTTACTGACAATAGCTCAGGGAAATTTCCATTTTGTGTCTCCCTGAACAGTTGAATAGCCATACTCTAAGCTATGAACAGCTCTTTTGCATATTCATTGTAAAGGGCCATAACCCCTCCCACTGCTAACTCTTGGTTTAGATTAGATTATTTGTATAAAACAATGGAGCTGATGAAAGAGGTTGTGCTTGTTACATTCCAAAGACTTTCCTCATGTGGCCAAAACGGTTCATCACAAATGGGTAAGGTCATGTTTTTTCACAAATTCGAGCACACTTCTAAAACTAATTTTTACAACTTGCTTAAAACATTTTTACATACATCTACTACTAGCTGAACTTAAATAAATACAAAAAAGTCATTGTGCTTTGGAAACTACTGCTTACATTTGTTCAAATTGACAATATCAGAGCATGCCAAGATCATCTGTGTCTGAAAACACCCTAAGACCCCAGAGGGGTTAGGAGCAGAGAGAAGAGGGGAGCTTTGCCAGGCCAGCCGTGGAAGCAGCATGAAATAAAGGGATTGTATCCGAAGAAGCAAACCCGAGCTCCGGCAGCCACAGTGGCTGTTCAAGCGAGCTAGACATGAAAACCTGCTTCGGTAGACCCACCCAACCCGGATGCAATTTAAGGTTGGCGACGCGTTCAGGGTCTTTTCGGGCACTGCTTTCAGTTTTTGCAGGGGGAAATGGCGGTGGCAGGGGAGGGAAGGGAATAGATAGCCGGATCACTAGCGGCCCATTCTGGGTGAACTTAAAACCAGAAGCTCGCTCGCGGTTGTTGTCCTCGTCGCTGTTCGGCTTGAGTGATGAGGAAGGACAAGGTTATGGCGGAGAGGGAGAGCGGAGTCGCAGCTGCAGTCTGTGCCATTCATCAAGTGTGCACACACACACACACACACACACACTTAGACACAAGAGGATCCACACTCTTACTCATGCAAATAGACACTCACAAACACACCTTTCCCTCGCTGGGTCTCTCTGTAAGTCCCTATCTCTCTCGCGCGCATACACACTCATTTATCTGCACAGCACCATGCGGCCATTCATTTGCAGGGCCAGTAGATTAGAAAGGCCTGCTGTTGATGTTCTAATACGTCTTCCTGTACCACTGTGGAAGAACGTTATAGCTTATGTCTGCCCAGCTTGTCAACCAGGTCAAAGGAGTCCAGTTTGTTTTACGAAACAGCGGGATGGGCTGGAATACAGAGGAGGCCCGAGGAGAGGAGAGGGGAGGAAGGAGGGAAGTCAAAGGAGAGAAATCGCATAGGGCCGATCACTGTTCTAATGACCTTGTCTTTCATTCATGCAAGAGGAAAATGGATGTTTAAAGAAATGACAACACGATAAAAAAAAAAAAGCTTAGGAAGGGATGATGGACAGATGGCAAATAGAGTAAAAATAAGAAATGTGATCGGCAATGGAAGATAAAAAAAAAGGTGGAAGGCCGGATCAAATAATGACAGAAGAAATTAATACAGAGATTACATTTAAGGGAGGTGCACAATTGAAATACGACCAATTACAATACAGCAAAAATAATAATAATAATAATAATAATTTGTTAAGTAATGGAAGAAAGAGTGATGAGAAAGTAAAGGAAGGTCTCAAGCAGGTATAAATACTGAGAGAGAATGAAAGATTGACTACAAAACGAAGTAGACAGGAATACGAGAGAAGAAAGGGACAATGTGAAATGTGAGGTGCAGAAAAAGAACTTCGAGAAAAGCGCAGGGAAGGAATCAAGCAACTTAACAAAACATGAATGAGTCAATGAATGAAGGACGGAAGAAAGGAGTAAAGGAAAGAAAGACAAAAGGGGGAGGGGGCAAGAAAAAAATAATCACAAAGCAGGAAGAGAATGAAATAACGGATGAACTCATGGATTATAAATGGCTTGTCCCGAATGTGTCAGAAGTGTTTGCTCTCCTCTCTGTTTGATGAAGGAACCTGCTAAATCAATCGGAAGCTTTTTGCCCGCACAGTGGACCCCCGGTCGTGATCAGTGTAATTTCCTCTCATGCTGGCACATTTGTAGCTTGTGGCAAATCTCATCTCTTCCCTCCCCTGTTTCCCTCCCTGCCCTCCATCCACTGTTGCTGCTCGGCAAAATTAGCAGGACTGGTGCTAATTTGATGAGTTGTGTAAGCGGATGAGAAAACCTAGCTGCACTTTCATGCTCTTACCATTTAGCCGCTATACAACTCTGCATTCTGGCCACATTCAGTTACCCTTAACTGTCTGTGGGTCTAAACTGTCCAACATTATGATAGTAGGTAATTAGTGGAGGTTCATAAAGGCAATTTGCTCTCACTTTGTCTTGAATCCCACAGTGCAGTTTACGGCGGGGCAGTGCTATTAATCGAATTTTAATCGTGATTACGATTTCGGCTCCTAACGATCACAAAAACAATGTAATCAAGAAAAACAATTATTTTGCACATTACGTTTTGCAAGTAAACTCTTATTTTGTTTTGTGTTCTGAATGGAAAAGAAAAAAAAAGTTAAAATGGGAAAGTATTAAGTGGAATTTCACAGTTCAAGGTGTTTTCACTGTTGATTTTTAAGTTCCATAAATGCAACATCTTTCCAAAAGTTAATGAGTGTGTTAAATAATCATTGATTTCAATATCCAAAATAAAAATATAATACTAATTATGATACTAATTTTTTTCATAATCGAACAACCCTAGTTTACGGAGACATCAGTTTCCTCTCAATTCAGAAAGAGTGGTTGCGCCTAAAAAAGTTTGCTATCAAGCAAATAGCTTGCTATTACATTAGCGCCCTACCTGGTTAGCCAGTGCTTTGTGATCTCACTCACTACCATGCAAGATTCCTACCTAGTTTTTAAAATACAGAGCTAACTGCCAAGCAGTTTTCGTTATATAATGTGAGACTCTTCTTTTTTACTCTGTAGCTTACGTGTAGTGGATGACATCCGTTAGGTTTGGCAGGCTAGCCTACACCACAACTTCGCTAGAACGTTGTAAGAAAGCAGGTCACATTTGGGTCATAGTCAATGAGCATCTTTTCGTGACTGAAGCTGTGCCTTATGTGAATGTTCATTGGTTGGGGGGCTTAAAGTAAACAGGATGAACTCATTCTGGAGCTGCTTAGTTTGCTAGCTCATTAGCTAGTTAGCTTGTGAGTTATTATCTGGATTGCTAGGCAGTAACGTGAGTTAGCTTGCGACCTAGCTAGCTTGCTAGGTAGCTAGTAAGCATAGGTGCCATCATTAAGAAGAAACTTTATTATTCGTCACATATGATCGTACAGTAGAATGTAATGAAATTCAATCTGCATTTAGATCATCCTAATCATTAAGGTAGGACACTTTGACGAGTGGCCAGAGGAGCCTGGGATCAAACCACCAATCTTGTGGTTGAGGGCCGACCCGCTCTCTCTCTTAACCACAGCCAGCCCATTATTTCGGATGTGTCAATCTTTTCTGAATTAACAACAGTGAATGATGAGTTCTAGCAAACACTGTGACATCAAACTGTCCTTATGAACCTCTCCAACTGTTGCATTCAAGGAGCCCTGTAATTCCATGGTTCAGTCACATGTTCGGGCATTTCAGTATTCTAGAATAAAAAGCTAATTATTTATAATATATTATATATATACTTTTTATTTAGCATCCTTTTATTTCTAAAATCTTAGAAAAAACTGTTTTTGCACAATTACAATCCTATTTGGATACAAATGGTATTTTAGAAATGTTTCAGTCTGGTTTTAAAGCTTTTCATAGTACCAAGACTGCACTCTTTTACTCACATCTTTTATCAACTACAGACCATGGGGACTCAGCTATTCTTGTGCTTTTAGACCTCACTGCTGCTTTCGACACAATTGATCACGCTATTCTGATCTCTCGCCTAGAGCTCTGCGTAGGCATCCATGATGCTGCCTTGCAGTGGTTCAGATCGTATTTATCTGACCGATTTTTTTCTGTAAAACTTGGTGACTCTACATCATCTGTAGCTCCCCTTCTCTGTGGAGTCCCTCAAGGCTCAGTTCTTGGACCACTAATGTTCTCTTTGTACCTTCTCCCTCTTGGAAATATTTTTAAAAAACATGGTATTTCCTACCATCTTTATGCGGATGACCCACAAATATACTTACCACTTTACTTGAATGTCTCAAGGATATTAAAGCCTGGATGTCTTTTAATTTTTTAAGTGTAAACGAAGAAAAAACTGAGATCATTGTGTTTGGACCCAGCCGGGTTTGTGACTCCACTCCCGTAAACCTTGGTTCCCTGGTTACCAATTTAGGCATTAAAATTGACAGTGATTTTAAGCTTGACAAGCAGATAAACATGGTGGTTAAATCTAGTTTCTATCAATTGAGGCTTTTAGCTAAAATTAAACCTGTTTTATCTTTTAAAATTTTTTAACAAGTGATTCATGCTTTTATTTCGACCCATTTGGACTACTGTAATGCACTTTACATTGGCGTGAACCAAACTTCCCTTTCACGCCTACAGTTAGTCCAAAATGCAGCTGCTCGTCTGCTAACAGGAACCCGGAAACACGAACATATTACTCCCATCTTGGCCTTACTCCATTGGCTCCCTGTATATTTTAGAATACATTTCAAGATCTTATTTGTTTTTAAGTCGCTAAATGGGTTGGCACCTCAGTACATTTCTGAGCTCCTGCACATTTATACCCCGTCAAGGTCATTGAGGTTTGGGAATGCAGGCTGCTGAATGTGCCTAGGACCAGGTTGAAGACCAGAGGCGACCGCTCCTTTTCAGCAGTTGCTCCTAAATTGTGGAATGATTTACCACCGCACATTAAAAGTGCGCCCACCCTCCACACTTTTAAATCTCGTTTAAAAACTTATTTTTATTCCCTGGCCTTTGATTCACCATGAGAGCTGCTGTGGTTTTTGTTGTCGCTGTCATTGTTGATGTTATTTTATTTATTTTGTTGTTGTTTTTTTTTTTTTATATTTTTATCTTTGTAAAGCACTTTGGTAACCTTGTTGTTTGTTTAAATTGTGCTATAGAAATAAAGTGGATTAGATTGGATAGAACAGTACTCAAAACGGTATTCCATTTTCACAATATCCCAACATTTAATATGATCAGTGTTATTGACAAATTGTATTATTATTTCATTCTCATACCAAACTAAGTCCCTCAAACCAGGGTTCCAGGGCACCTATGGTTTCAGTGTGGGTATAACACAAAATGAGGGGTCCTTTAATTTGAGTATAATGTAATTCACAATTATAAATTTTACGGATATTTCTTCACAGTTAAACCTTAAAATGCAATTTTTTTATGTCTCAAACCAGTTATAGCTTATTATTAATATATTGGTTGACTAAGAAACCCTCACTGACTCAGCCTCACGCTGTTCAAGTAAATTTTTTGTTCCTTCTACCCCCCAGAGTTTATTAAGGAGCAGAGCTGTCAAGCTGTTTATTTCAAGAATGTGATGAATGCAGTGGCGTAGTTAGCTGGTAGGACACAAACACACACACACACACACACACACACACACAAAAATAAAAGAAACTGCATGAATGAGCAAATTGGGGAGCTCACGCTATGCCACTCTGTCGACCTGACAGCCATGACAGAGTCTGGAAATTCACATTGGGCCCCGTCTGTTAACAATGGCCCCTGACACAATTAGCTTAGAACATTACATAAAAGATGCGTCCATCCTCCAGAGTATGTGCGTCTTCATCACAGATTGGTTTGGTACACATTAACCCCCAAAGAAAAGTGACAGAAATATCTGACCTGTTTAAGAGCATCAATTTGAATTATTTTTAGGTTTCTTTTTTTGGGGGATGGGGGTGAAATTTTGAAAGCTCACTGACGTCAGCTGGAGGATTTTTATTATTATCTGCATGTCTAACACATTGCCAAGGTGTACTTTCATCTGCATATCATTTTTTTTTTTTATTACATCACATTAGAAGAATGTAAAAAAATAAAAGAAATAAAATTCTAATAACTGTCAAGTCGGCCTGTTTAAATCTTGATTTGTAAAGGTCAATGCAGCAATAGTAGCAGTAAATCACGCTGGATTGTTGCCATCCAGAGGTGAGGGGAAATGCAATTTAAAAAATAGAAATGGTCTCCAAAATGGACTCCCGACGATGCCTCCCAAAAAAATCTTGGCAGGTGCGGAAGGACGGGCAGTTTCAGCTGTTTTGCAGCCGCGGCAGGTTGTAACAATACACACTTTGTCACGGTGAAACCCCTCCCCATTCTATCCTGCATGAGCTGCGATATCCCACTTACAAAGATCACCATATAATGGGTTATGCCATTATGGGCTCAGCAAAAAAAATGAAGAAAGTTCCATAGCAGCATTCATAAGCTGTGGTTCACTGCTGCACATTCTAGCAGTCTGTTTCCCCCGTGTGCTCGGTGTACAAAACATCAGGACACCTATTAATTTCACCTGTTTAATCCGCTGTAAATGTGAAGAGGAGGTGCAGCCAGCCAATCAGTAACAAGATAGAGAACATCATCCCTCCAGGTTTAATCAGTTCCACTGGTCGGGGTTCACAGGGGGATTTACGGTCCTCTGTGACTTCTAACCCTCTCTGCTGGCTATTTGGTTTTGCCAAAATCAGACCAGCAGTGTAAGAAAGTACTACATTCGAATGAGTAAGCACGAGAAAGAGTGCATCGAGGCTCATTAACGCTAAATCAAATTAGTCAAACCAAATTAAAAAAATCACAATTCTGAAATGTGAAACTCGTAATTCTGACGTGCTTTTGAGGAAACTTGCATCAACGTCAATCTCATCTTCAAGTCTACCTAAAAGGTATACTGGTACATTTGAAGATCGACATTTTGACTTTAATGTTTTCTCAAAGATACCACAGCTCTGATTTTAATAAAAATTTGGAGGGAAAAAAACCTTTTCCTACTGATCGACAATATTCCTATCCAGAGCAATTCAAAATGATTACAACTGTAGAATAAGCTTTATCTCTCCAGATCACAATGTGTCAAGGAAGTAAGTTATGTATAAAAAAACAATATATGTGATATAATATATTAGAGCAGACGATAATCTATATTAGAACAGATTAAAGGGATTTTGATACTTGACAGTCATAAGCATATACTCTGGATTAGAGTGGAGATTTACACACAGGAAGGTGGAATATCACAAGGGGTCTAATATTTTGTACACTCAGAACACACAAATGACCCGCCAAACTAAATATACAGCGATAAAAATGACTCACATCCATTCTAAAAACTAAGATATGTCAGTATTTAACATGCAACAAGACACAAATGTAACATGTTATGCTATTAAATCATACATTATATCAGTTTAAGTTGAAAAACACAAGGTAAAACTGAGGCCAGCTCCGGTTTTGTTTCTGTCATTTCACAAATAAATATTTCACCGAAATTTCAAAACTAATCCTTGGTGAGATGATTTTTCTTCTTAAAACTTGTTGTATTATTCATACACTTTAATGAAAATGGAGTTTTGCCCTAGTTTTCCGTCGTATTAATGTGTTCCTAATGTGAGAACGTTTAATATAGAAACCTCTGACATGTGTCTTTATAGGGGGCTTCCATTCAGGGAGAGGTCACTAAATATTAGATTAACATCCTCACCATCATCACCATCATCATTATCATGAAATCATATTTAGCAGACCAGTCTTGGAAGAGAGGCACGTTACCCCCTGACCACCAAAACAAGCACTCAGGATACTGTGTGGGTATCAAGGAATGTAGCCAGCTAGCACCATGATAACTAGGGATCCTAAATATCACAATGGGAATGTTGTTTTACAGTGTGCTCGGGGCTAACAGTGCAGGGACAGGGTTTTGTTAAAGAAAGAAAGAGAGAGGAAATGGGGTTTCAGAGTCTAACACCTGACATAGCCTACTTCAAGGCTATATTTAGCAAGTTGAGCAATGGGCAGAATTACCTTTGTTGTACACTGCAAAGGGCAAATGAAAGAGATCGACAGATTGAGAACAACCAAAAACATTAGGATAATAACACACAAAGCAACAGAATTTTTAAGTAACATCTATATATAAACTTTTTTTCTTCTTTTTTAATTAAACAAATTAATACAAACCTTTCTTGGCGATAACCTTGACTAAACCCTTTAAAAAGGCATTTAGAGAAGGTAAGGAAATGTAGAAACAACACATTACCGGGTCAGGACATTGTTTGGCTA
Source organism: Perca flavescens (assembly GCF_004354835.1). NCBI lineage: Eukaryota > Metazoa > Chordata > Actinopteri > Perciformes > Percidae > Perca > Perca flavescens. The sequence continues at coordinate 5,196,317 of NC_041340.1, read as the reverse complement.
CATTCCTGTCTTATCCGACTGAGTCTTGGTGGCAGCTCCTACCTTTAAAATTCGGTCGAATTCTGGCGTCGTAACCCGAAACTTTGCCCATGAGTTTGTCCAGGAACTCGGAGGGCGGCATCGGGGTGGCAGATTTCCTCGCCGCAGCTTCTTTCGACGAGGCCAGGCTGGAAGACAGAAAGGTCAATTTCGTTAGAGATAATGCAAAGGGAGAGAGTATGCAATGCTGTGTGATCAGACTGTAATCTGAGAACTTTGGACAGAATGTGAAGCTACATTTACATTGATACGTTTTTGGTATAAAAACAAATATCTTCTGCTACGTTTACACCTCACATTCACACTGCTCTGGCGTTTCCAAGCCCATAAACCGGAGAAATAGGGTCTGGAATATGCGGGGTTGTGTTGCAGTCTCAACAGCCGCAAACGGAGACCTTTAGCAGCACCGACACTGACGCCAACGTTTCGCCGCCTGATTGGGTCAAGACGTCTCATTCTCCAAAACTAAGCTACTAACGTTACCATGGCAACTACCAGCAACAGGCAAAGTATGCATGCTGCTTCCTGTCTACCCCGGCACAAATGGTTCAAATGACTCAAAAAAAAAAAAACTTGATTTAGATTAAAGATGCCACGAAATGTGCTGTAATTCTGTTGTGTTGTAATTCTAAACTCTGGCTAGCTAGACTATCTATCCAAATGCAGAGGATAGAGGTGGAAAATATGCATATTATGAAATAATATACATGAAATCATTGTTTTATGTCATTTATGTACTAAAGACAAATGTTGTTATAAAATGGGAGATTTAAATGCACATGAAAAGGTGTGTATGAACTGCTGATCAGAGTCATTCTTCTATTCATTTTAATTAAGATGCAGGTACTGAAAGATTAAGTTTGTATCTCTTTTTTCCTGGAGGTTATCCCAGCATGCACTGGGCAAAAGGCAGGACCTGTCCACACATCTTTTAAAAGATGAATTTATCATCATTAAACTTAACTGTGTTTAATGTAATTAAAAAAGCATGAATTAAAAGTGAACTTTTACAGTCCATGCTGACATGAGTGCAATGCAGTAGTGGTTATTACACACACACTTACTTTCTTTAAGTAGTTATTCAAACAAATGCTCTAATTCACTTAACCAGCTCTGTGTCACGCTGATTGCCACATTGATTTTACAATAAGGCCGTGGTATTTGCACAGATGAGTTATTTACCTTATTTAGCCCATCATGCTCCTTTGATGCTTTCTGCATAATGTAAAATCCCCCGTACGGCCTTTAGCCCGCAGCAATACAATGACTCAGCGATAACATTCAATAATATACACACACACACACACACACACACACACACACACGATGGATCGAGCCAGATATAGGACCCAAACAGCAAATTATTGCCAAAGAGGCATTTTTGAAACCACATAGCTACATCAGTGAGAATGAATAAAATAAAGCAGAAAGCTCACTAATTGCATGCATGAGAATCGGCATGGCGGTATATGTGCAGTTTAGTGTCACAAATTATTTTCCAAAAAGTGAGTGTCACAAATGATGAGGGTCTTATTTGAGACAGGTTAGTTTATTATTTTCCCAAAGCTACCATAAAGCTACAGTCTGCGGGATTATGACTGAACGCCTCTAAAGGCAGAATCTCTCCCAGACAGGCCCTCGATTGGGTCCGGGTGAGCAGAGCCGTTCGGTTCGTGACTGGGTCGGGGTGCGCGCCCGGAAAAGCGCCGTAGCTTAGTGTTTAAAAAACGACTTTTGAGGGGTGGGGGTTAGGCAAGTAGTAGGCCTATCGTGATGTCTTTAGGCTACACTGTAAATTGTGACAACTGTGTGTACTACTCCATCGCATACGCGATGAGGCGCCAGCCACTCCAAAGTCGCTGTCGGTGTGGCGAGTTAAGGAATTAGCTTCGTTAAATTCCACTCCTCCCCTATTGATTACTTTCTATAAAACACCTGTTAAAAAGCACAGGTGGTTTACCAGGTTCATTATTAATTAAGGACATTGTGTGGGGAGAATTTGTGACACTAAACTGCACGTATACCCTTAATAACTTAATAACAAAACATAATAACCTTAACCCTAAACCCAAACGTTTATCTCTGAATCAGTTCTTCGAAATAAAGTTTGTTTAAAACTTTCCAAAACTTGTCCTGACCTTCTAGAAATGTCTTGACTTTCCAAACATAGGCCTACTGTAAGCTATCTTCAAAACAAGACTTCACAAACATTTTTACTTTCCAAAAATGGCCTTATACTTACAAAAATGTCTTTCCAAATGAGACCTGACTTTTAGAAATTGTCTTGAATTTAAAAAAAGACATTCTCACTTTTGCAAAAATGTCCTCTAGTTCTCCAAAAAAGGGTCACCATCCCGACTTTCCAAAGTGTCCTCAAACTCAGGTCTAAAACTTAATTAGCTAGGTCCTCACAAAGATAGAAGTGCAAACCTACTTTCTTGGTTCAGTAGCATACTCCGTCCTTCTGGCTGACCTGTCCCCCGCAAAACAATGCCAGGTAGGAACTAAAATGACTCTCAGCTAAAGGGTCCATGAAAAAGCAACTTAAATGTTACCCATGTAAATAATAGCTATAATTGCTTTAAATAATAAATGAATAATTACTGTATTGTAAAATACAACTTAATTATGTAAGTCCAAAATAGCATGGAGTTAATCCTACTTAATATATTGATGAATCTGAGGGGGAAGTAAGCATGAGAGTGAGACTGGCAGTTTGTTACCAAAGGTACACAATGACTGTATATTTCAATCTACAACACAAAGTGCCAATTTTGCTCTCATGCTTACTTCCCCTCAGAGTCATCCCAGTGGATTTTTATTTAATAAAATATCTGAACATTTGATGTGATACTAGCTCTAACGCTAACATTTAGTTTAATTCTGTAACTGATGTTAGCATAAAACGTAAGGTTTTTTTGTTATATTGTCATGACTCACTCTGACTCATTCATTCATCCATCCATACATCCATCCATTCATTCATTCAGGAGAAACAGTGTGATTATTAGTTATTTATGTTGCTTTTAGTTCTCGTGTTACAGGCTGCATGCACATTTTAAAAACCCTCGGGATTTGAACGGAAATACTTTGCTACTCGAGTTAGATTGAAAGCGAACTGACAGTGACTTCATTCTGAGCGAGGACTGAACTGACCCGTGGCCTTACAGTGGAACTGCATTAGTAGCCACTTGTAGTGCGGTTTGTATGCGATTGCATAATTTCTCGCTGCGCCTGGAGAAAGAGCATGGACAGCAGTGTGATCTGGGCTATAAATAAGCTGCTGTACTGACCCATTGCATTTGACTGCAGCTTCCCAATGAGCTTTTTAACCAACATGACACAGGGAGAACGTGTTAGCCTTTTTTTTACAGTCAGTTTTAGCTTCAGGGTTCATTATAGTGATCTAAGGAGCTCTGAATTGTGTTAAAAACTGTATTGAAAGTGTTTACAATTAGTTGCTCTCTATTATTATCTGTTTGTCTTGTTAATGTGTTTCATGCTCCACATGTCAGAAACATGATGTAAAAACTCCAATATTATTAAAGCTGAAGCTCTTTTTAAAGCTACGTTGTGTAAGAATTTCTCCCATCTAGCGGTGAAATTGTATATGACAACCAACTGACTATTACTTTCTAGCCCCTTCCATTCCGATCGCGTTCTAACTCCTACGGTGGCCAAACCCGAAATTAGCTCTTAGTGTCTCCATCGTTTAAATGCAGCTGTTCTAGCCACTCCAATATTAACTTTGGTCTTGTGCTGTCGCGTTGTCGTTTTAATTCTCTTTTTCGCTTCCCTGGTGAGTAATCTCCCGGTTGGCATTCGTCACGGTGCCACTGAGTGTAAGAGGGCGAAAGGCGGAGGTATGTCCCTCTTTGGCTAATGTATTTTAAAGATGGAGGCGCAACATGCCGGCTGTCATTCCAGCGATTCGCACGTATGTATTCTGAATGATTCTGAATGGCAGATTCTACGCTTACGAGAATACTTTAATTAGTGGGTGGAAGTAATTACACATGAAAGAGCACGAATTTGTGAAAGAACAAAAGGTTTTTTGCTAAGAATCAACTCAAAAAAATTACACAATGTAGGTTTAAAAAGACAAACCAGTTTTATCAGATGCTGCAAATTTCACTGTTTTTTCCCCCTACTTTTATTGACTTCTGTAAACTCTGAACACACTGACTGCTGGACACACTTGGTTGATGTCAAATTTTCTAACTATATCAAAGATGCCTGGCTGATTTTTTGTGAACTACGAAATATTCTAGATGTCGTGTGCACATTTTTTAAATTTTTCTGTGATGGTGCTGCCACACAAATCTTTAGTATGAATATGTTTTACTTATATTTAAATATCGTAGATCCAACATTGGAGAGTGTAGCCAGTATATAAAAGGTACTGTGGACAGAACCCCAATTCATAATGTTTGTATTGCCAAGTATTAATACTAACAAACAGTTTAAAATGTTTTGGAAAAATGAAGAGTTAGAAGTCGAAAAACAAATCAATTAATATGACAGTACATTGTCATTATTGAAGCATAGAATGAAGAGACTGAGAACAATGTGTCACTTCTGTTAAATTCAGCTTGCTAGTTATTCACGTTGTTGATCAAAATCCTCTTTGAACATCTGAGCCTAAACCTGACTCATTAAAATATGTATTACTATGCATGCAAAATTGATTCAAAGCCCAATCTGAATTTGTCCTGACATGGACATTTGATTTTTGGTTTTGCCTGCATGGCTGAGCCTAACTTTCGCAGAGTGAGAAGAAGTTGTGGACTGTGTTTATGAGGAATAATTCATCTTTGGTGCTGGGACGTCTTCACTCTGCAGCACTCAGACGTCCCGTGAAGCAGCAGCAGTCCGTCTCAGCCATCAGGACTTCCTCCTCCCAGCTCAGCTCGTCATATCAATGATTGAAAACGGACACAATTATTTCCTGAGAAAGTTGAAGTCAGACGGAGTGGAACAACACGGACTAGTCTAGTTCTTCCACAGCGTTGCAGACAACATTGTGGGATGGGAGAAAAGACGTGCTCTGGTTTATTGGCATTTCTCCAAACCAATCACAAACGTCATGGGCGGCGCTATGCGCCGGACGGAGCCACGGTGCCGCTGCAAAGTGGTCTTGAGAAGGAACTTGTTTTGTGTACGTTCAAAAGTTTGTTTTAGTCGCGCAACAGAAAACTCCGATTGGACAGATAGTTTAGCTCAGTGGTTCTCAAACTTTTTTCAATAATGTACCCCCTTTGAATTGTTTTTCAAACCAATAACCCCTTGACCAGCACAAAACACATTTGTTCAAAAAAAAAGTATGTAAGGGGTGCAATAAAGCGCTGTCAATGATAGATTTAATAAACAACAACGTTGTAACTGAACCACATTCAAATGCTATACTTCAAATGTTTAGAGTCATCACTAAAAGTATTTATTATCATAATTATTTTATGAATTATGCGTGACATATTTTGTCTGTGTCTGTGGTCTAGCTAGCTGTCTGGATTTCCCCGGCAGAGATCAGAGGAGCAGTTAACCAGAGTCCTCAGAAATCCACCGGAGGTTAGAACGCCAACACAAAGGAAGAGGAAGGGGACGGACATCCTGCTGAAAAGAAGGACATCTGACGGAACTTCCAGCGGCACCTGAACAATCCAGGAAGTGGAATGTCGTGGATATAGACTAGAATGGATTGGATCTGACTATTTCTTGTGTCGTTTGCTTACGTTTTAGACATTTTTGAAGTTCACAAAATCCATGACCCTGGAGAATCTATCTTTAGGGTTGGTTCACAGGAGTTGGAGCATCACAATGGTACATCGGTAGGAATGTAGGAGGGGCAACTGATGTTTCCGTTTAAAGCCATTTATTGTTACAAAGACAGGTGTTAAAAGATAGTTTAGAAAGACAGTAGGTCCCAAGACGGCGGCCGCCTGTATACGAGAACACGACTGTCTTTATAATCTATATTTTTAATAAACTGTCTGTACACTTACAAAGTTCTCAACGCTTCGGATTACATGTAAGGACCCTCATTATGCTACCGTTGAAGTGTGGTGATATTTAGAGCCTTTTTAGTGGTATAAATAGCGATTTGTTTTTACTTTCCCTGTGCCCCGAATACTAGCGTTGTAAGCTAATCAGCGGTCCGCGCTAGCTACAAACACATTCGATTAGCATGAAAACATGTCCCAGAGAGCGATCGAGTGGGTACACATCTCTTATTAACCCCCTAGGTTTGTTTTGCGCCGGAATTATCCTTTAAAGGGCAAAGGCAGATGATAAGACTTGACGGTTATTTTTTTTTTTTTTTTTTTTTCATGCACAACCATACACCATACACCTTTTTGTCTCTGAATCGTGCGGACAGAGGGCCCTCACATGCTGCTTCATGTTACTGCCAGCGAGAACAAAGGAATGGGTGGGACTTATAGAGTAGCTATAGTAGTATTTAAGCTATAGTAGTGTTTTTGTCTGTGCAATGATATCCATATGGGATGTCTTGTAAACAATCCATGTAACTCCTAATATTATTTTACCTTTCATATTTATTCTCTTGATTTGATATTGTGTGTAAGTTTAGTTTGGGCTTTTTTTTCTTCTCTTTCCTTTTCTTATCAGTATTTTAGTTTCTTTCCTATTTTAATTGGAGTAAGCATTGGAAAGTGCCCAGATTAAGCCCCTCTCAGGGTTTTTTTTTATCTCTACATCTTTTATTGATTATGTGTACATTAATCTGTAGTAATTGTATATTTGTAAACCAATTAACTAAACTAAACTAGGCCATGATAAGGAGTGAGTGAAGACAGGTGAGAATGGATGGATCCATGCCATGAAAGTGGGCGGAGGGCCACTGAATAATATGGCTCTATTTTACAGACCCAAGCTAGCATCTAAAGCTTATTTGGGTTTTTCTGCATTTAATGGACAGGACAGCTAGGTGAGAAAGGGGGGGGAAGACATGCAGCAAATCGTCACAGGTTGGACTCGAAACCTGGACCTCTGCGTCGAGGCATACACCTCTATGTAAATGCGCGCCTGCTATACCAACTGAGCCAACCCGGCCACCCAAGGTAGCATCTAACCTTTCTTGACACCCAGTTTTCCATAAATGTCTGTCAGAGCAACACAGACAGTTCCCGAAGTGGTGAAAGTGAGAATGAAAATGATTCAGCCATTAGTTGCAACTCCTGATGAGTGCGGGGGAGGAAGGCTGCTGCATTAATCTCTCATAAAAATTAAAATGACAGATGATACGGTCGATGGCGCTTCAATTCTCACCTTCTAAATGTTAAACCCCTAACCGTGACTTTTTAATATGGTAAATTGTGACGCACGGCATGAGAAATAGAGCCCATTAGCAATTCATAAACACGTTATGCAGTCAGCGCTGTCGATTTATCAGGAAAGTGCTGATCAGAATCACAGTCCGCCGGGTAAAGACGCAAATTATGGAGCTGCCGTGATCAGAAAACACAATAAAGCTGGAGTGAGAGCAATACATTCATTTTGGCTGCTGTCTCCGTCCACACTGTTACCAGCCGCGCTCGGGTCACCCTGCCTGTTAGGTCACTGGCCAAGCCACACACACCGAACACACACACACACACACACACACACACACACACACACACACACACACCCCGGAGGCAGCTACCAATGACCCAGCCATGCAGTCTCCGTCTGTCTGCGGCGTTGAACAGCGACGACAACAACGGCGATGATGTTATATCGACGTCAGACGACCATAAATCATTACAATGATAATGGCCTTATAATGATCATAAGTGAGGATATTGATGACGCTGCTGAGAACAAGTCGACACTACATAAATAACGTCAATAACACTGTTGTGGTTCTGCGTCTCATGAATGATAATGATGATGTCGAGGGGAAACTAACAGGCTTAGTGCTGTGACAACATCGTGAAGAAAACCTTTTGAAAAAGTTTGCATCAAAACACAATACAAGTTCAAGCTGCAATCAATAATCAACATCATCGCCGTTGGGTGAAAACCTTGTATGTCCAAAAAACAAAAAGGGTGAGGCTATTTGCACCCTGGTACAATTAGCAGTGTATGCTATTTGCACCCTGGTGCAATTAGAAGTGTATGCTATTTGCACCCCTGTGCATTTACAGTACCTTGGCATATATTTACACACAGTTATCCATACTACTCATGTATTACACCTTTTTGGAATATTGTCGCCCTGACATTCTTACCCTAACCATAACCAATCCCACTCCTCTTGCCTAAACCTAACCAACCATACCAGAGCAGGCATATTCATGAGTCTTCCCCTACCACCCTGCAAAAAAAAAAATCGCGTTCGCGGGTCCTGACTTGCGCAATTGCATGCAAATTATCCAATCCAAATTTAAAAAAATAAGATCACCACACAGAGGAATCAAACTCCTAACTCCCAAACCAAAGGTAAGCGTACTAACCACTTAGCTAGCAGTTCTTTCAGAACGTTAAACAACTGTTTACCACTTAGTTTCTTCAAGCCTCGGTTGCTAGGTAACCACACTGTATACAAAAAAATAGGTACTAACTAACAAACCAACGGTTGTATGCTTTCACTGAAGACAGAAAGCGCAACTGTAGTATCCATTTTCCGCTAGAAATTCAATTGTTATAAACTTTAGAGACAAAACTTCCCTAATATGCCAGTTTCTGCGGTCATGGAAGATGAATGTCCGCCATGATTTCGGTGCACGCGAGCAACGTTTTTTTAGTTGTTTCGTCACAGGGTGTAAATAGCTCAGCTGTGTGGCCGAGGCTATTCGTACCGGGGGTGCAAATAGACACTCCGAATAAAAAAAGCTAATTAGTTATTTAGGCCTACCTCAGACGAAGTCAGACCAAATCACCTTGTCACTGTTGAAGTATTTGTTAAACCCACAGACAGACCTGAAGGCTGACCACAAGTATTTGTTCATGAACTCTTTTATTTTAAATGACCAAACATGGAGATACAAGGTTTCTTCCCAAAAATATGTTTACAGTGTATTAACAGTAAATGAAATGATGTCTATGTATATGTATTTGACGCTGTTTTAAACTCCTGCAATAGTTATTATAATTTAGCTTTACGTGAATACACAGTGTCTCACACATTGTCCACAGCTGACAGATGAGGAAGGCTCTCTCTCTCTCTCTCTCTCTCTCTCTCTCTCTCTCTCTCTCTCTCTCTCTCTCTCTCTCTTTTTTCTCTCTGTGCCTCTTTCTCTCCCTCTTCTCTCCCTCTCTCTGTCTGTCTGTATCTCTCTCTCTTTCTATCTGTCTGTCTCTCTATCTTTCTCTCTCTCCCTCTCTCTCAGTCTCTGTCTATCTCTCTCTCCCTACCTCTCTCTCTTTCTCTCTCTCTCTCTTTCTATCTGTCTCTCTCTCTCACTCTCTCACTGTCTCTCTCTCTCCCTCTCTCTTTCTATCTGTCTCTCTCTTTCTGTCTCTCTCCCCCTCTCTCTCTCTCTCTCTCTCTCTCTTTCTGTCTTTCTGTCTGTCTCTCTCTCCCTCTCTCTCTTTCTCTCTGTCTATCTCTCTCCGTCTCTCTTTCTCCCTCTCTCTTTCTCTCCCTCTCTCTCTCTCACTCTCTCTTTCTCTCTCTCTCTCTCTCTCTCTTTCTCTTTCTCTCTCTCTCTCTCTCTCTCTCTCTCTCTCTCTCTCTCTGCATCTCTCTGTAAAAAGATGCCGGTGATGCTGATGTTGTTGCAATCATCGTAAATCATAACACACATAATTACATTATAACCATCATGACTGATGATGTTGATGATCAGGCAGAAATACTTAAGTGAACGGATCATAGATCATAAGATCATGAATCAGATCATATTGCCGCGGCGGTTATGATTTTGATGAGTGTTACAGTGATGGTTGCATATTGATTTGTCACTTGTGTATTTTGTTAGCTTGTAGCATGCTAAATTACTATTTTTTTAAAATCTATTTATATGTTTCTTGCTGTGGTATTTTTTCTGCTTGTGGTCATTAACCAAGATAGCATTGGTGATAATAAATGGATAAGCAAAAATCAGCTACATTTCCAGCAAATCATTAATTTATTCTTTTGGTTTTATTTAAAAGGTTTGGAGGGACAGAGATGCATCCATCATGTTGTTTACAACGTTAAATTCATCATTTCTGTGAACGATTTTTAACATGTTTAAGCTTGGCTTATTTTACTTGTAAGGTATCCTAAACTGTAGGAAGTCACATCAGTTTTAGTGACTAAATCCCAGGCTTGGCTCACAGTAAGTCACAGAGGGCAGAAACACAGTTTGAAGGGACTAAATGACCAATATTCTTGTACTGTGTTTGAGGGACTTTGACTCATTCTGCTGCGTCATGATTCAGTCTGAGTCTTCTGGGAAAATAGATAAATCTGGAACAAATGCACACGTTGATAGAGACACGCTTTAGGCCAATCAGGACCGAAATACATCACGGTTTTGTGACATTTGTGGCCCTTCAAAGTCGGAAATATTGACCTTTAATTGCTGAACTCACATTTGGGAAGTGGGTGAGTTTCTAAATGCCAGTGCACAGCGCCAACAATTGTCAAAACTCAAAGATTTACCAAAGTCTAACCGGAGTTGTCTGAAGACGATGTCACATGAGAGAAAAACAGCACTACACCAGGGTTCAAAAACAACGGAGGACATTTCAAAGTTTTAGAAACAGAAACACTCTCATCATCAGCATTGTCCCTTCACGATTCACCAGAAAGTAAATCAGACAGTCCAATCTTTTGTCAAACCACCAAGTCCTCCAAACCATATAACAACCATATAGGTCGTTTTTCCGACCCTCCAATACGACCCATTGAAGCGTTTCATAAATGAAATCCCCAAGCGTTTGCAGGAAATACACCCCGTAGGAGCATTTTCCATCCTCGAATCTAAACCAGAGACCATAACTTTGTGAAACGTTTGCAGTTTGGTTAAGTTTAGGCACCAAAACTACTTTTAGAAAAACATTGTTGTTAGGGTTAAAATCATCTGTTATGTTACTTAAAGGTGCCCTGCCACATGTATTTCATTACTTTGTGGTAATGAAGTTACCACATGGAAAGTTCTACCATGGACTCTGTAACATTTCTTGTGGAAAAAATGCCTTGGTTACCTTGTTTCAATCCATTCTAGCGTGGTATAGAAAGCCTGCAGGAAGACTCAGCTTGATTTGTGCCGGTTCTCATTAATATTTAACGAGCTAATTTGCTGGACTCTGATTGGCTGCAGAATTTCGCAATATTGTACTTTGTCACCTTACTTCCTGCTTTTCTCCTGTAATAATTACAGAAAGCCACTTGAGGGCGCCGCTACTATTAACCTAAATGGGAGTCGTAACTGCTACTTGAACCAACGACTTATGGGATTGTTTCTTGGGGGAGGACAGTCTCTGTCAAACAACAAAAGTTGCAGGTCACACATATTATTATATTAGTGATGCTAGAAGACAGATGTAGGACAGATCTGTAAATTTCATTAAATCCGATGTGATTTTAAAAGCAGTTACACTGAGTCAAAGGATAGTCTATATCAACGTCCCACTTCTGGGATTGCTCCGGTGCTGCCGGAAATTGGCCGGATGTCTGTCATTTTGGCCGGATGTCCGTCACCTTCCTCTTCCTTTGTGTTGGCGTTCCAAACTCCGGTGGATTTCTGAGGACTATGGTTAACTGCTCCTCAGGTCTCTGCAGGGTAAATCCAGACAGCTAGCTAGACTATCTGTCCAATCTGAGTTTTCTGTTGCACGACTAAAACAACTTTTAAACCAAAACAAAACAAGATCCTTCCCGAGACTATTTTGCAGAGGCACCGTGGCTCTGTCCGCCACCCAAGACTATGATTGGTTTAAAGAAATGCCAATAAACCACAGCACGTTTTTCTCCCATCCCAGAATTCTGTGTGGACTGGCCAGACCCTCCTTCACAGCACTGTGGATGAAGGTCTGGCAATGCGAGACTTTTCCATGTCCTCAAATTTGACATAATTTGATTTCATTCAGGATGTGCTATTTGAAATGTGATGCCACAATAAAAACTAAAAAAGAATAAATCTGTTCCATTTTTGGAGACTCCTGTGTGTCATCAGCAGACTTCCCTCCGGCTGTCCTTGTTGTGGGGACAGAAGGTCACTTCTGCAAGTCCAGGCGGCACTTTATGTCGTCACTCTTCTAAAAATAAAAGCCTAATATTGATTTCTTTTTTTTTTTTGCCCACACATATTACAAGATCCAATTTTTGAGACCCAGAATGAAAAGCTAAATCTGCACCGATATTAAACTTCTCTACAGCTGTAGTGACAAAAACTCAAAATCTGTTCTTTTTTCAAACAACATCCCATACAGAGTATATTACATATATTTGGTGGAATTACTGTCCATGTCAACAGAAATACAGTTAATAAGCACAATGTACTGTGTTATACATGATTGGACTGTATGGAGACTACTGGGGAAACTCTGTAATCTCAGGGCTCAGTCCAAATGAGTAACGAAAAGTTAGATAGTGAGAAAAACACGACAAAAACATCAGAAAAGATGCCAAAAACATAGAAAAAAGTGTCGAAAACATAGAAAAAAAGTGGGAAATGGTGGAAAAAGCAACAAAAAAACTCGAAGAACGCCGAAAAAGATGACAGAAACGTCGGAAAAAGGAACAAAAACAGCTGAAGTCTTGCACAGGCACCAAATTGGTTAGGGCCGGATCTGAATAATCTATTAGTTAGTGTATACATCAAATGCAGGAGACTGACAATCTTTTAAACATCTTTTGAGACAGATTAAAAGGTTTCAGAAAGCAGCTCTGAAATACCCCAAATTACACTAATTAAAATCACTGAGAGCAATGATTGGGTTAACTGTGAAAATCATCTAAGATTACTGTGACAACTGAGATTTAATCAATAACACTTCCATAAGCGATTACCCCGGTTGTGATGATTGTGCCGTTTTAAACATTTCACACTAACTGCTCTCTTGTTGATGCGCCCCGGAGGTCACGCGAGTGACTGATGAGAGCGAGAGCAGTCAATTGATGGTAATGACAGTTGTCAATAGGTTATCAGAGCCCAACAGCCTCAGGTGTCCCTGAAGAATCAGTACGGGCAACCTGAAGAAAACGCACCCATCTCTAAACCGTCAATGATCAGATAATGGACCTCTCCCAAAACTGCCGAGCTCAGACGCTCACACTTGACGCCGATCAATGGGAAGACATCAGGATTTTGAGGCCCGTCGCACTTCATCCAATTCTTTCTCTCTGTGACAGCAAATTAGGTGGATCAGAGATTATCTCGGCACCAATAATTCTCGCCGCGACGTGACGAATCTGAGCTTAATCCTCTTTATAACGACGACAAATGGAAGTGTGATAGGATCAAGCTCTCGCACAAAAAAAACACATTTCTGTTGTCTGGGCACAGTGCTCGCCACCGAGATGATACAATAAAGAATAAGAACCATGTGAATTGGCTTTTAAAATTAGCATTGAACAAACACACTGCTGGATGACGGTGCAATCAGATTAGTCACAGACTGGGATTACACCAGTGTGTCCTCGACACAAAGATAATTTCCCCCAGACGTGAAGCATGGGACAACACTTGTGACATTTTGAAGGGGTGGGGTGGGGGGGTGTTAGAGGATTAGAGATGTTCCGATACCGATTGATACCAGTATCGGAAATGTCTCCAGTACTGCCTAAAATGCTGGTATTGATATCAGCGAGTATGCATGATCCTATATAATGTGGCCTTACAAAAAATATATATAGATTCCAAAAGAAAGTTCACTCTCTGTATGTATTGTTAATGTTTTACAAAGGGTTTGACCTGGGCCAGGCCATATCAATAATAGCAATCATATCACATATATTCAGAGTTTGTGGAATGCAGCTGTAAAAAAATAATATATATATATATATATATATATATATATATATAATTTCTAAATGCACTGGTATCGGATCGGTACTTGGTATCAGCCAATAAGCGTTCAGGTATCAGAACGTCGCCCTCTGTGCGTTTTGTATGCACCTTGTTACCGTAAAGTACAGTGCACTCAGCAGACTCCACATTACAGCTTGATTTTACTTTGCCCACAGACCCAGGATCTAATTCTATGATTTAAAAAAAGAAAAAAACTAAATTTATGACTTTTTTCTTTTTATGTTTAGTTCAACAATACAACAACTAACTAATTCCCTAACTACTAGTTTAATATTTCAACAACATAATGTAGGAATAAGCACCATGTGAGCACAGCAGACTGTGTATCACTGTGATGCACGCTAACTCAACGACTGGCCTTGACCAACTGCCACTTTGCTCGTTTGAAAGCCATGATGTCTCTCTCTCTCATGGGTGGGCCAAATTCTCTGGGCGGGCAAAGCAGAGAAAGTGGAGATAACCTTGCTCCTCATGACCTCACAAGGAGAAGATTCCAGATTCCAGATCGGCCCATCTCTGGCTCTACATGCCACTGTACTTAATCTGCTCTTTTTATCTTAATTGTTACTCTTATTTTATTACATCCTGTGTGTGTATATATACATATATATTTATATATTTATACTTATATTGTCTGTTCTGTTTGTTTAATCTATTTTAGATAATGTGTGACATGCACCTACGACACCAAAACAAATTCCTTGTATGTGTAAAAAATGTACTTGGCAATAAATATTTTTATGATTCTGATTTTGATTCTGATTCTGAGCTTTAATTTTCAAAAAGGCAGAGCAGGATACCCAGGGCTCGGTTTACACCTATCAACATTTCTAGCCACTGGGGGGCCATAGGCAGGCTGGGGGAATGCATATTAATGTTAAAAAACCTCATAAAGTGAAATTTTCATGGCATGGGACCTTTAACACAGAGGTTCGGCCTATCTGATGCTCTGCTGTGCTTACGTTCTGTACTGTGCTGCTTTGCTTTGCTATCTTTGATAAACCAAATCTACCCAATTTCGCAGGTTTGTTTGGATTATAGAGCCTGATTGCAGTACACAGCCTAAAGGGTTGATGGACAATTTTCTTTTTCTGCTTTTTGGCACAGGTCCCAAGTCAGAAAAACTCTAATAATAATCTATCTAATAATTATAGTTACAGTATAAACCTTGGCCAAGTTGTAACACCTCAGTTTAAATCTTGACTAACCAAACACAAGCACAAATGCATTTCAGTACTTTTTACTTTGCTACTCTACAAAATACATATTCATTGGGTCACAGAGCCAAACGTCTGCCAGGTGTCTGCTGCATTTGCATAAATGCTCGGCATATAGATCAGATTGGGACTTTTAAAAGCCCACCTGCTTTAATATTATTGATAAACAGTTCACACTGTAAATGTGGCCGGCTCCATTTCCATGAATAAACCAGTTGACAGAATAATCCACATCCCACTCGGACTGACTATAGATAATTTCTAATACAGGAGAAAGAAAGCAGAAAGTACTGATATCTGTGGACGTTTAAAGTCCAGAACACACGGGCAAAAACAACAACATGATAGCATGAAGCGTAATATATTATACACAGTGAAAAAGGAGTTGTGCTCTGTCTTTGTGTGTTATTTCACTTGATTTCTCACCTAGAGAGACACTCTCTCCAGCTGTGTCTACCCAGGAAATGTCTTTCCAATATTATCTTCATAATGCTGAGTGTGCTGGCTCGCAGAGGTCCAGACACAGTGGGACAGCTTCAACACCCCAGCAGCTACCATCAACAAAGGTACAGGAGCTCCAATGAGCCAACAGGCCTTTTGTTAGGAACACTTGTCTTAGCAGGAAAAGCACAGGTGTGGCTTATAACAGGAACAATGTCTCTGAGCCATTTAGGCTGCTGTAAGTCACACAAACAACTTAATACAATGAAGCCACTTTTTGTTTGGCATTTTGACAGACTGAAATCTCTATCATGCGGTAGGCTATGTAAAAACATGATTTTAGAAAACATACTGCTGTCAAAATAATGACAATTTAATTTGGGAAAAATCCAGACATCTTAAAAAGGTACAGTAATTTCGGATCAGACTTTGGAGGGGAAATGGTCAACGTCACAGCAATACAGCTAACTTTTAGTCCTAAGTATGGTAAGTAAGTAAGTTCCAAAACCCAGAATATAATAATTGCAACACAATCTCATGAACGGGGTTCTATAATAGCAATGTCAATAGTCCACGACAGTTTGTATGATATCCTACAAAATGAATTAACCCCCTAACCCTGACCCTAAACCTAACCCTAACCTTAGCAGTCTTTACAGTTAAATTTAGCCGATAAAAGGTAACTGTGAGCCTGGTACAGAGCACTGTGAGGGGACGGTCGTTTCAGTGGCCGTTGCAGTTAAGTTTAGCCGTCAAAAGGTGAATGTCATGCGGCGACAACAGTTAAGTTTAGACACCAAAATGACTAATCTATTGTGTGTAGTTCCTGTCCCCCCGGTGAGGAATTCTTAGTAATGACAACACCACTGTTGTTGCATCCACGTGACACAAGCCTTCCGTAATCGCCCAGTTGCTAGTAGCTAAGGAGGACACGGAGGATTAATAAAACATGATGGCTTCTTCAGAAGATGTAATTATCTTCACTTCAGTTTCTGTGCGTGAAAGTTGCCGGATGAGACACCATTTTCTAAACATAGCCATACTGAGAAATACAGAGAGAGTTGAGTGGAGCTGATAGTCTTAAATTAGCTTTGTAGCAACTCATGTGGCAATAGCTTAAATATAACGGACATTCATTGATGTGAAAAAAGTTACGCACTAAAGCTTTAAGATTAGAAAACAGATTGTAGTTTGGGTTAAAACACTGGTCCTCAAAGTAGTACTCTCGGGACATGAACCGAACCCGAACAGCTTGAATAATGTTATAGTAATTTCAATATCACTATACTGTACCTCATTAAATAAAACTACATTCCCCTACTACTTTATGTACCAGCAACATAACAACTTTTTCATTTTTGTACTCCCTGTGTTGTTACAGTGTCAAACCTGTTTTTTTAACCGGGGTGTTATTCACAGTGCTTTCATTGCTATTCAATACGTAAACACGCACACTTTACTGGACTGGAACTGGGCCACTGTGGATTGAAGTGTTTCACAATTGACCACCGTACGCGGCACACAACCACCGAAGCCGAAAGCCGCCCGAGGCACTTCCATCTGCTTCTGTTGATAATCTAACCCCTGAGCGTCCTGTTCTCTGGGTTTCCATGATCAAAGTTCGGATTTGCTTTAATTATTTCAGATCAATGCTGGCCATGGCTACTTCGGAGAGTCGTGGCCAATGCTGAGGCAGCAAAGGAGAAGGAAAAAACATGCTGAGTCATCCTGTGCCAGTGTCTAATATGCACACAGCGAGGAGATTGGAGCCTTGCTAATGCAAGGCTCCAATCATTAGCCCTAAGTGTTCCTCATTATGTTCCTAAAGCCTCTGAAGACCTGGATCCCTAATTGATCTCATCCTGGCATTTAGTAACACTCAGGAAAGCAAAGGACTGCTCGCTTCCCTGGCACTAACAGATATGCTGCCTGGCTCGCCCAGCAAACACTCGCTCATCACTACAAATGAAGGCCTGATACTCGGATGGCTGAGCTGCGTCACACACTCCACTGCTCCATCAACAGCAGAAACCACAGCCGGACAAAAACTCACATTTTCACATTCACAGGGGAAAAAAGTAAAACTCCCTTGTCTGATTTTTTGTTTTTTTCAAGGAATTATGGTCCATTCAGTTGCGATTTTACTAAAGTATTTGCAGAGCAGATTATCAGGCAAACACTCACTTTGGCTCTAATAGTGGTTGCTGCAGAGGTTTGTGTTGACCTGTACTTTATGCTCCTGCTGGCGGTGTGATGATAACATCTCCAACGTGGTTTAAACTTTGTTTTCGGTCTAAAAATCTGCTTTAAAGTGCTCATATTACACTTTTTGGCTTTTCCCCTTTCCTTTATTGTGTTATATATATTTTAGAAAGTGAAAAAGCCCGAAGTTCACCCCAAAGGGACTTACCATCTCCAACAGAAAACACTGTTCACAAACTGCTCCTAACAGCTCTATTGTAGTCCAGCCTTTACTTCAGAGACAAACGTGGTCACTTTGTAACACACGTTATAATGCTCACCTAGCTGCTAGCGTGGCACGCCCTCATACTCATGCTTCTGACTGGCTAGTAGTTCTTACCTAGACTTTAAATGCATTAATTAGTGCTAAACTATCTTAAAATCAACAAAAAAAGGGGTGAACCCTCCCACCCATAAACTCTCAATGCTGTGTGCCGTTATCTATGAAAGTTATCTATCTCAATGGGAATAGTCCTGGTAAAGTCAAGGTTAAATAAATAAAAATTAAAAACCTAGCTGTTTGGTACAACACACTAATTTAGGAATATATAACATATGAGCTCCCAACTGAAATAAGAACTTAGAACTAGGTTTTGACACAGGGGCACTCTGAAGACAAGGCCACAACAACAGATTATAAAGCAGGATCCACCTTAAAGAAATAGTTCAACTCTTTGGGAAATAGGCTCATTTTTCAATAAGAAGATTAAATACCAATCGATTAGCTTATCTTACCAAAAAGAGTGGAATGCAGGAGTTAACAGCTAGCCTGGCTTGGTCCAAAGTTCAAAACTACATCAAAACGCTCCTGTGGGTCGTTTTAGAGGGTAGGAATACATGGCCTATATTGTCCTATGGTTTGGAGGACTTGTTGCACAGAAAACAGGGCTCTTGATGGATGCAGTATTAGTTCTTGTTGCAGGAACTCAACTGGTGACCTTTGCCTCTTTTTTGTTGTTGTTATTATTGCAACCTTTTTAACATTTAGCAGAATCTCTGAGCCAGGTGATAAACTTTGTGTGACTACAACGCAACTTTGATCAAGGACGCCTGCTTTCACCCTTGGGTTGTCCTCGGGTCAACACATTTTTAAACTAAATTGCCCAACAATAACATGGATGCATGGATGTATTCCACACAACGATCTTCGCAGGTAAAATCAATGATTACTTTCATTGAATTTTGGGTGTTTCATTCAATTTTATAGCAAGTTTCAATGGTTTCAAAACAGTCTCCTGACTAAACTTTGACAGATACCGGTCTGTGATTCACTCAACATCCTCTGATCTTAACTATTGTGCAAAATAATTCATAATTTCAGCTTTTTTTAACTAAAAAAACTTAGGTATTATGTCATATGAACTAGGTTTATTGACCATGAATTAAAAAAAACTTTAAAAAAACCATTAAAAAAAACGTTTCAAAAAGCCTCAAAAGCATTTGAAAAAAGTGAAAAAAAATAGATCATTTTCAATTTAGACCCAGAAGGTTCAATCACGACGGGAAGACAACACAAGGGTTAACATTGTTCATGCATTTAGGCAAGTAGATAAGCAAGACAGTTTAGGCTGAATAACATGGTAAATTATGCAAATTATTTTAACATACACGTCATACAGCTGCTACGCAGGGTTGGTCACAAACTGCAATGGTTTCATTGGGACCTGCTGTATTAAAAAATGCATGTAGTCATGGTGCTGTGAGGCACCCTGTGATACTTTTGAGTCCAATAAGTTTCATGTGATATTAAAGCTTCTGAAATTAAAAAGCTTTGAGGGCAAGTTGGAAATGAAATTTGAAGTCTATATTTAAATTCCCAGACAGCAGAAATGTGCACAGTTTCAGTCCCAGGGGGCGGCAGCCCGCTCCGAGATGATTCCTCTGCATGTTTCCTATTTAGTCGTCCATATTTGCATCTAATTAAAACATTTAATAACATCTGTCAACAAGTTTTTTTTTTTTTTTTTTTTTTTTATCTTTTTTAATGAAACAGTTTTGGCATTTTTAGGCATTTATTATGTATGAAAGGGGAGAGAGAAGGGAATGACATGCAGCAAAGGGCCGCAGGTTCGGCTCTGACCTGCGGCCCTTTGCTGCATGTCGTCGAGGACCGAGCCTCCGCACATTTATTTCTCATATTCTCTTTATCACTGTCAGTGTTGTGATTCGGGATAGTTTTTTTGATTTAACATAATATGTTGGTGATTTTGGTATTGCATCCAGTTCCCTTTTTCGGAGTTTGATTATTTTTTGAGCTTCTATTTTTGCCGGATGCCGGAGAGCTCCGATATTTTCTACATAAAATCCACCGTGCTCACGGCGGATCATATTTCCCGGCACTACACCTTGAAAGCGTCATAATGGGCGGAGACAGGCCTGAAGTCAAGTTTGTGGTTCTGTTTATAGAAACTACATCCTGTTATATCGCGCGATCATATGTGAATTTCGTGACTTCAGCTGTAAGTCATGGCCGCAGCCATTCCGCAACAAATCCGCACCTGGTGGGTATTGAAGGACGGCGGAGCAAAGAGCAGACACGCAGCGGAGCCGATCCGCGGCCGTTCCACAGTTGGTGTAAATTGCGGGTAACCCTTACTTAAAAGATCAGACCAATGGTTTTCTACCTTTAAGTCATAGACTTGGTCTGCATTACTGGGAACGCCCACTAAAACGTAATTCCCGTTTATGCCTTGGGGGAAAACAAACCATTAGAATTAATGAGTGCAGACCTTGTTAGTGGTTAATCTTTAGTCTTTGTCGTATTTATGGTTGATTATTTTTTTGCTTGGTACATTGCTGAAACTTAGCTGTGTGGCGTTCTGCGCCTCTAATAAGTTTTATATACTGCCGAATAGACAGGCGGAGCCGGTGTTAAGACCACTAATGTCGTTGCTACAGATCAAACTTTAACAGTTACATGAAATGTATTCATTAAAGTGCTCATATTATGCTCATTTTCAGGTTCATAATTGTATTTAGAGGTTGTACCAGAATAGGTTTACATGGTTTAATTAATTAATTAATTAATTTCACCCTGTGTGTTGAGCTCTCTGTGTTAGCTACAGAGTGAGGCATCACACTTCTGTTCCATCTTTGTTGGGAGTTGCACATGTGCAGTAGCTAGGTAAGGACTACTAGCCAGTCAGAAGCAGAATATGAGGGCGTGCCCTGACAGTACCTAGGTAAGGACTACTAGCCAGTCAGAAGCAGAGTATGAGGGCGTGCCCTGACAGTACCTAGGTAAGGACTACTAGCCAGTCAGAAGCAGAGTATGAGGGCGTGCCCTGACAGTACCTAGGTAAGGACTACTAGCCAGTCAGAAGCAGAGTATGAGCGCAAGCAGCTAGGCGAGCATTATAACGTGTGTTACAAAGTGACCCACGTTTGTATCTGAAGTAAAGGCTGGACTACAATAGAGCTAATATGAGCACTTTAACATGCTAAGACACACTAGTCTTTAATATAGCTTTAATAGTGTGATATAACAATAAAGACAGTTTGATGACCCTGGGAGAACGCTACTGATGACCCTGGGAGAACGTTACTGATGATAGAGTCAGATTGAATCATCTAAGATAAGCTAACGGTTAACATTAGCTGTCTCTTACCTGGAGACTCAATCAGGTAGCTAACATTAACAAGAAATGTCGGGAAAATGTACGGACAATCTGACCCAATATGGCTCCATTTTTATTTTATTTTATGTATCTTGCTCTGTCAAGTGGCATAATACTGGGTTAAGGCTATGTTATCCGGTCAGGGGAAAGGATTCCCCCCCCCACGGCGACTCCGCCACAAGTCACACCCCCCACCTATGACGAGTCACCGACCAAGTGTATACTTAACTTCAAAACAAATATTCTTTTTAGGAATAATGACATTAAACTCTGAGAATGAATGGCATTTCTGTGCTGAAATCTGTCTGTTATATTTCTTTTATCAGTATATGTTTTAAATAATTAAAAAAGTAAAGTATAAACTATGAAAGCAGGACCTGATTTTCATAAACTTGCGATCAAAAGGAAAGTGTACAAGAAAAGCAAATGTCCCAAAAAAAACAAACTTCACTCAATAACCGTTTTTGAAGTTTAACAGCGCTGGAATCTGGCAGGATGACAGCAATACGGAAAACAAAAAGCAGACTCATTAGGCAGGCCGTCTGTCAGAAAAGTCTTTAACTGAAATTAGAAAACATTGAAAACTCTCTTCCCACTCTCTCTCTCTCTCTCTCTCTCTCTCTCTCTTCTTTCTAAACAGAATTTACACATCTGTCTTCTGTTGCTGTCCAACTCCACTTTAATTACAGAAATGTCCTGTAGCCCCAAACATTTTTTTTGCAGGAATTCACCTTCTCTGTAACTGAGTTCCAGCGCTGAGGGGACATTGATAATATACTCTGTTATTTATGGTCCAAATCTGTCTGCTAATCGATAATGTATTATCATACATCAAGTTTTGGAAATGAACCTGCCCAGAAGTTAATTATTGTAGAGATGGTAGCGAACTCCACCGGAGCAGTCGATGGTTTTTCATTAGAGGACTTGGGAGATTGATCACAGAAAAAAAAGATATATATACATACATATGTTATGATTTGTTATGATGGGAGATGTAAGTGATAAATGATCGGCTGGGCAACGGCAGAACAAATGAAACAGCCTGAGGGCAGGTTCATAAATAACACCGTTGCTTTAATTTGGCTGAACCGGGATGCTAACTGACACGGGATGATTTCTGAGAGGGGCAGCTGGCAGCGGAGGGTGCTGAGCTCGCCACCTTTCTCCTTGAGCAACACTATCAATCCCAGCAGGCTCCTGAGGCGACTCTGTTCTTTAGCTGAGCCTGATCTCTGACCTCTGACCCCTGACTTTCATTCATTGTTCTGTTTACCACAGCAAGAAAAAAAAAAACAGACAGATTTTTTTCCCTCTGGGAATCAAAAGAGGATGATTTTTATTCACTGCCCACATCCAGGGGCGGGGCTAGAACCCCCCCCGAAATAGGATTGGCCCCCCTGGTGCCAAATTCAACTACATATAATTACGCATGTCACTAAACTCATGTGTCAACCATGTCAAGCATGTCTTTGGGCTGCATTGCATTCTGGTCCTTTAGAGGCTGTTGACTGTAGCCTACTAAAATAGTTTTTCTTTGCCGTATATTAGCATGTGCTGGGGGATTTCAAATAAAACATATCATGATTGAGTTGTTGTTGTTGTTGTATATTGTACAAAAGTCTGCAGTCCATATTAGTGATTACAAGCACATTCTAAATAAAACATTACCTTAACATGTATTGTGTTTTATAAACAATCTGGCAACTTGGATGACGTGAGACAAACATACAAAACGTATGGATCCGCATATGACGATTATTCATAATAAAGTTTGAGGGCCATGCAAATTAATCGGAGTTTCCTGTGAGAAACAACAAAATGGGAGAGCGCCGGGAGATGGCCTTAAAATACGGGAGCGACCGCGGGAAAATGGGAAGTTTGGCAGGTATGCAAGTCTCAAATGTTTAGTCCAAGTCTCCAATGTGCAGCTTTGGTACTTACAATAACTCTAATGTGATATAAAAGCTGCCCCCATGCTCCATTTCCCCAGAGAAACAAGAGTTACCTTATCTTTTTTCACTTCAAGTTTGACCTTCCGTTTTACAAAAACAACCCAGAACGGAGTCTTTTTCTTTTCATTATGTTCAAAGTTCTAGTGCGAACTTATAATCAGGCTGGAGGAAAACAGAGGCCTGACTGTAAATACTGATGACAGCCGAGACTGAGTCACAACACTTATCACGGCTAATGAATGTCACAACTAGAAATGTTACACCGAAGTGAAATATCACTCAAGGTAACATGACAGTCCAGTAAGTCATTCTGTCACAGCTTTTATTTCGTCGGTCTACATGGAGGCTAACCTTTTATTTAATGAACAAACCGCCGGGACCTTCAGTCTTTTTCTAAGTCACCGTGTTCTCTGTAAAAAGTCAATTCTGTCCCTATGTCTATCCTGCCAGTTCAGGATAAGGACATTTATTTAATATCAAGACTCAACAGGCAGCGTCTGACATCCAGGGCTTCTTTACTTGAAATAATTTAGGAGAGCCGACGAATGACCTTCTCTAAATCGCCACATTTCATCATCAATTTATTTCAAGAACTGGTAGAGTCTGATTTAATTTACTCTGGTATGTGATGTGTGTGTGTGTGTGTGTGTGTGTGTGTGTGTGTGTGTGTGTGTGTGTGTGTGTTCTTATTTAACTACATTCATGGGGTCCAAAACCGGGAATACAGTATACTTGTGGGGACTGCTGGACCCCACAAGTTTAAAGGGCTGTTTGAGGGTTAAGACTTGGTTTTAAGATTAGTGTTAGAATTAGGTTATGGTTAGGGTGAGGGTAAGGGTTAAGGTTAGGCATTTAGTTGTGATGGTTAAGGTTAAGGTAAGGGGCTAGGGAATGCATTATGTCAATGAGGGGTCCCCACAAAGATAGTGCCACGCACTGTGTGTGTGTGTGTGTGTGTGTGTGTGTGTGTGTGTGTGTGTGTGTGTGTGTGTGTGTGTGTGTGTGTGTGTATGTGTGCATAGAGATGGGCCAGGCCAGCTCATGGTTACCTTGCAGCAGCAGACAGTTAAACGGCTACAGGCCCAACTGAATGTTCGGCCTGCTAAAAGAAATGATCAGTGGTGGAAAAAGTATTCAGATCCTTTACTGCAGTAAAAGTACTAACACTAAACTGTAAAAATACTCTGTTACAAGTAAAAGTCCTGCATTGAAAATGTTACTTAAGTAAAAGTATGTAAGTATCATCAGGAAAATGGCCTTAAAGTATTAAAAGTACAAGTACTCGATGCAGAAAAATCCTCCCATTTTAGAAACTGGTAACGATCCAACCAGTTGTGTGTTTAATGGTCTAATCATTTCAGCTGGACTTGTAGGCCGTTATATTGTTGGGTAGTTTAATTTATAATAAAACATGGGCGGGCCAAATTCTCTGGGCGGCAAAGCAGAGAAAGGGGAGGTAACCTTGCTCCTTATGACATCATAAAGAGAAGATTCCAGATCGGTCCATCTGAGCTTTCATTTTCTCAAAGGCAGAGCAGGATACCCAGGGCTCAGTTTACACCTATCACCATTTCTAGCCACTGGGGGACCATAGGCAGGCTGGGGGAAAAAAAATCATAAAGTGACATTTTCATGCCATGGAACCTTTAAGGACAGTACTTATGTAAATGTACTTAGTTACATTCCACCAATGGAAATGATAGATTACATTGTCCCTATACATTGTGCATACATTTCCCCGTTGAACATCTAATTGATAATTATATATTCTGGGGCTATATTTCAGCCCCGAGGTGAAATGTTTAGATTACGTGTTTATATGAACAGCTCGCTGTTTCCACTTGGGTGTCATTGAATATAGAAATCCATAGTGGGAAAGGTCACACTCTGCACATATTGTGCGGGTGAAGATGAATAGTTGGCATACTGAGGAGTCTGTTGCATGCTGCTGTGCATAGTAACGATCTGTGTGAGCACCCAGAAAGGAAAGAGGCGATCAATCTGCGTTATCACAGCGAGGCGGATGTGAAATGAGCAAAAGCACCTGATCAAAAGAGGAAAAGGAAACGATTGTTTGTTTCTCCGGAGAAGCTGAGCTCTCGGAACCTGGAGATGCTTTATTTGTTGCGGTTGCACTGCGGCAAATGAAGCTATAAAAAAAAAGCATACACACACAAAGCTTCGGCGTAAATCACCTCCGATACTTGATTAAAAGCGTAAACAGAAAAGCCACGTACTTCTCTTTCTCTACTCCTGCACAACTGCGAGATAATAAATCCAGTCCATAATTGTATCTAAATTTCCCCCAAGGGGAATTTGTGGGCAAACTATAAATACACTCTGGTTTTAACGTGAACCTTTTTTTTTTTTTTTCTGAAACTGAAACACATTCAGTGCAAAACACACACACATTTAAAGGCTTAAATTCATGCATACATGAAGCCAAACATCTAGAACTATCCCGGCTCACACACACACACACACACACACACACACACACACACACACACAAACACACTCACGCACACACACACAAACAGTGGTGTAGTCTATTGTATTGTAGTGGGCATACTGTACTGTATATGTATGGGCCTATAAATATATATATATATATATATATATATATATATATACATTTACTTACATTACATTACTGGAATTGTTGAGTCTTTGTAAATTAAAGAGTGTGGTCTAGACCTACTCTATCTGTAAAGTGTCTTGAGATAACTCTTAAGATTTGATACGATAAATAAAATTGAATTGAATATATATATATATATATATATATATATATATATATATATATATATATATATACAGTATATATATATATATATATATATATATATATATATATATATATATATATATATATATATATATATATATATATATATATATATATATATATATATATATATATATATATATATATATATATATATATATATATATATGGGCCAGAATGGGGGGGGGCATATCATAGTGAGGGGTCTGGGTGTCCTCCCCCAGGGAAATGTTTTGCGTCAAAGACTTCATTTCCTGCATTCTGACACACTTTTATACCTTTATTTAGCCTATGTGAAGAAGACAAACACAGATTTCAAAATATATCAAAATTATAATAGAAAGTATGTTGTTACTTATGTGCCATTGCACATTTTTAAGTGGAGATATGGAAACCCTGGAGCTTTCTTAGTGGGTATGCTACATATACCCGCATATCACATGGACTACACCACTGCACACAATCATGTTGCAGAGGAGAGCTTCCTACTACTAACTTTAGAAATTGTGCTGTTTCAACAACCCCCTCCTGCCTGGCAGAAAAAGCAATAAGGCAGAGATGTCAATGGCTGTTCAAAGGCCTGTCAATCATTTTGACTGACTGATTGGTATTCCCTGATGGTCATGGCTTGTGCGTTGGCATTCTCTAAACGTAACGCACACACCGGTTTGATAAATCATTCCTGCTGGAGCGGTCGATAAAAGCCGGCGATGCGCTGGAGGCCTGAAGGAGCACGTGGTGACGTTGGCCCTGTGCACCTCGAGGTCGGGGCCTGTGCTGGGATTCTGGCTCAGATATGGACTATTATGGTTCACAGCAGCGGTGGAAGACGTATTCAGATCCTTCGACTAAGTAAAAGTACTAACCCCACACTGTAAAAAGTAAAAGTCCTGCATTGAAAATGTTAGTTAAGTAAAAGTATGTAAGTGTCATCAGGAAAATGTACACTTAAAGTGTTCAAAGTAAAAGTACTCGATGCAGTAAAATCCTCCCATTTTAGAAACTGGAAACGATCCAAACAGTTGTGTGTTTAATGGTCTCATAATTTCAGCTGGACTTGTAGGCCGTTATATTGTTGGGTAGTTTACTTTATAATAAAACTTCAGATTTTATAAACTAGGTGTGTTTTGTGTGCATCAACCTTAATGTGTAAAGTAACTAGTAACTAAAGTTGTCAGATGAATGTAGTGGAGTAAAAAGTAGAATATTTCTCTCTGAAATGTAGCTGAGTAGAAGTGGCATGAAATGAAAAAAACTCAAGTAAAGTACAATTACCTCAACATTTGTACTTAAGTGCAGTACTTGGGTATATGTACCTAGTTACATGTCTAAGTCAACAGTACTGGTAGAGCTGCAAAGGTTAATTGTTTAACCCTCCTGTTGTCCTCGGGTCAAATTTGACCCATTTTCAAAAAGTTTCTATATCAGAAATTTTGGTTATTTTCAACCAAATTGTCAAAAAACATAACGTGGATGGTTGCATACAACCATTACTTTTACAAGTAAACTAAATGATCAGTTCACTACTTTCATTGAATTTGGATGTGTTATTCAATTTTATAGCGTTTGAAAAAGTGACAAATAATGTTACAAAAAAAACCCAAAAACGTCCAAAGAAATTGCTGAACATCGACAATAACATTGAAAATTTGTGACAAAAGAATTTGAAAAGAAAGTGACCAAAAAGTCGAAAAAAGTGAAAAAAACATCTGGAAAAACATCGGAAAAAATAATAACATCATCAATATCAATATCATCATAATATATATATATATATATATATATATATATATATAAAATAATAATGACGTCAACATAAAATGTTTTAATTTGAAATTTTGACCCAGAAAAAAAATGTTGCATGGTCGATGGGAACACAAGGGTTAATCTAAAAATGGTCAACGATTAAATAAATCTCCAGCTATTTTCATAATCAATTAAATACAAATGCTTGGATGTCAGCTTTTAAATGTGAATATGTTCTGGTTTCTTCTCTCCTCTGTGACAGTAAACTGAATATCTTTGAGTTGTGGACAAAACGAGACATTTGAAAAAACACTGATTGACATTTTTTCACAATTTTCTGACACTAATCGAAAACATTCGACAGATTAATCGACAATGAAAATAATGGTAAGTTGCAGCCCTACATACTGGGGCCTCTGAGCTCATCAGCGGCAGCAGAATGTGATAAATCATCTGATTAGAATTCCAAAATTAAAGTCTGTATTCTGACTTCATTTTCATAATTCTGACATTAAACTCAGAACTCAATACATGTGGCCCTAATCCTCGTCTGGACATTCAGTACCACTGGATTAAAACAAAAACTACAACAGAAAAAATAGAAGTCGAGATGTGCTGGCATCGAGAGAAATGACCCTTCTTGCCACTTTCTTTCACCCATCTTGACAGAATTCACAGATTAAAAACCTGAATATAAGATTAAAGGTTTTGTTGAGATGAACATTTCCTGCCGGCCCAATCTCAATTTAAATCCTCGGCTCTCCTCTCCTGCCTTTTTGATGAATAATTGGAGCGGGGACAGAAAGAGAGAGAGGGGAGAGAGATATGTACGAGCATATTCGTCAGGCCTGGCCCCGGCCATTGACAAGCTAATCAATGTTTACTAATAAGGCGGAATGTGGAATGAGATGTGGGAGGGGGTCTGGGTCTGGATGGAAGGGAAGGAGATATCAATTAAGGAGCGAACTGCAGAGTCCAGACCATGGGAGCTGAGATGGCAATATCCCGCCTCTGGTTCATTAACTAAACAGTGTGTGCTGAATGCAAAACTCCTGCCTCAAACACCACCACCACCACCCAACCCACCCTCCCCATCTGTAAACGGCTGCCTTATTCAATGGGAATGAGGGACTCACTGCAGCACGTAGAAAAACGCCTCTGATAACATACTGAAATACCTCCGAGGTCGTGCAGGGAAATAATAGTCAAACACGTGATGCAATAGAGCGAAACGTGCAGGGGACCCTGCAGGTTGGAAATGCAAAACAGGAGCCAAACACATTATTCCAAATTATATCATGAGACATTTGCATACAATATGCATTCAGTGTAAATTGGGGGAAAAAACAGTGGGTAAAAGTAAATAGGCTCATTCCCAGTGTGTTGTTTGTTCCCAATAAGGAAAAACTAATTAAAACAAATAATAATTTAGTTTTTTTAAAAACATCTGGAGGATTTGTAGCAATGCAACTTCACCAGCAATGAATTAAAATCCTATATATAAGAAATGTCGGTCAATGGCAGATCACGAAGAGGGAATTATGTCTAAAATAAGGCCCTAAGGCTTGTCAAATCTGACTCAAATTTATTAATTCCTGTGCCTTCTTACATCAGACTTAAGTTTACCAGAACACAAGGATCAATCTGAGACGAAATGTTCAGTTAAGCAAAGTTTACTGAGTCCAGCATAAAAGTACAACACAGCTGTGGATTCACAAACAGCATCTAAGTTTCCCTGACAACAGACACTTTAAGTCAGAGCTGGTCTACCAAGATCTTGTCTGAAAATGAACCCTGATCTGAGTTTTTCCTGTGACTTTATAATCCCCTCACAGGGGGGGGTCTCCTAGTTTCTTAGGAAGAAACTGTTGTCTTTCACAAACACACACCAAGGTGGGGGTCTCTGTGTGGTGCAACTTCCTCGTCTGCTCTCGTAACTTTAACTGCCTCTTCGGTTCTTCTGCTTCTCTGTCTGGTACACAATTCATTCTTATGCCCTAAAAGGCTTAAACTGTAGTTAACGGCTTAAGTTTAACCCTCTATGCGTCAGTGACATTTCCTTGAACCATTTCCTCTATGACTGTACACAGCTTCTTTTGCAACTTCCACAAATATAACTTTAACTGCTGATATTCTACAATCACTTGTGGCCATTAACAACACTTTAAAAGAGAAAGGAAAACCTGAAGAATAAATAAAAATGTTGTGCATCGTCATGTTTCCTGTATTGAGTATCATTACCAAACATAACACTATACCTTTTAAAAGTGAGGAATAATATCCTGTCTCCTTCGTATAGCCCCAAGTTAGGGCTGTGCTGGACTCTGCTCTCTGGCCATCGGGTCATCTACCTCCATCACTACATTTATGGCACCCTGGTTTCCTGCGCGATGTTGTGCAGAACCCCACAGGCTAAAACAATATTGCAGACTTTTTCTGCTGTGTATAGCTGATGCAAGACAGAGCCATCTGCCCTCAATCAATCCGATGGAGCGCTCCACTGTGGCCCGTACGCATATGTGTGCACTGTTGTACCAGCGCATAGAGGTCTTCTGAAAGAGCCAGATCAGCCGTTGCTGATAAGTGATCAACTGATGACTTCTCCTTCTCCTGTTAAACTGATTATATGCTGCACCGCAAATCCGCACTGACTCGAAAACTTGCGTACACGACTTTAAACTTGACGTGAGATTTGATCGTAGCCTCCGCTCACGTCCGTATTGATAAATGCCGAGCTTTGTGTGGAAATGACCTTACGCCGGTTTTACGCTTGTTTTCTGTCGTACGTTTGTTTCGTAAATGAGGGTCTATGTTTCCAGCTCTAAAATCTCTGGATCCTACAACTCCCATCATGCACCGCTGGTAAACACGTATGTCTTTCAAACTCTACAAGCTCCATTTGTTAACGCCAGCTACAACAAATATTTTAATGCGTCTGACGTATTGATGCATCAGTAATAAGGATCCAATAATAGAATATATATTTTAATATAACACTCCGCACAAGTAGTTGTACTTTTAATACATAAGTACATTTTGCAACTTTTACTCGAATAAGTGATCTGAATACTTCTTCCGTAACAAAATGAAAGTTAGTATAAAAATGTTGATACTTTATAAAAATGAATAATTCACGTGTGAGCTCTACAAACCCCAAATCTGCTGCTATTATTCATGATCCCAGGAGAGCAATTTAACGGCTGGGAAGGGCAATGACATCAGATGCTTTTTCACTCTTTATTAAATGCATTCACCTTGTTGATGATGCATTAGTCGTCCCATACGTGGCCCGCAGCCAAAAAAAACTCCTGAATCCAACTTCCCCCTCCACCGTCCATCTGATCTATCTACCACACGGTCCTCTGATGGGGTCTGCAAAACAACCTTCAAGAAGTGTATGGCATCCTTCCTTAGTGGTTTGATAGGGTCAAGTTTCACTCCTTCATTGATAACTGTACGGCTGAAACTGTATGTTCATTGTCGATTAATCTGTCGATTATTTTCTCAATTAATCAATTAGTTGTTTGGTCTTTTAAATGTCAGAAAATGGATTGAAAAATGTCAATCAGTGTTTTCCAAAGCCCGAGATGACATCCTCAAATGCAGTGTTGTAGTACCTGAGATCGTTCTTGGTCTCAAGACCGATCTTAAGATCAGTTTTGAAGGTCTCGGTGTCTTCTCGGAATCAACCGCATTTTTATGGGGTCTTGTCTCGGTCTCGGATGAAGAGGACTCTTACACACTTGTGTGGCAGGACATATATGAAGGCTTGTAAACCTAATGACTAAGAAATAAGGCCTAGATACAGTATGGTGACTGAGAGCTGGAAACTAAGTGTGTGTGTGTGTGTGTGTGTGTGTGTGTGTGTGTGTGTGTGTGTGTGTGGGTGGTTGGGTATGTGTGTCAAACTGTGTGGGGAGGTGTGTATGTAAAAGTATGAGTATGAGCATGCATGGGTGTGGTTTAAGATCATGTGGAGTAGAGGAATACTGTCACTAGTAGGAGTTGTACTCTGAGTGGAGTATGAAATTACACAGTATGCTGGTATATGTATTACTTATAATAATAAGAATTATAAAAACAATAACAAAAAAAGAGGACTCTGGATTTTATTTCAAGACCGGTCAAGACCACAACTGCAGAGGTATCGCTAAATTGCCTTTGCATTGTCTGATTTATGTCTATGTGTTAAAACTTGCAAATGCAAACAATAACGAGACTTATATCTAATTTGAAAATTGGTACCGTAAACCCCCCTCTCCCTGCCACCATTACACGCATTCCCAAGAAAGTGAATGTGGGAGACAGGAGAAGAAGCTCTGGCTGTCTAACACAAATCAGGTCCTGGTCTTGGTCTTGACTAGGTCTCCTCCTGCCGTGGTCTTGGTCTTGACTCGGTCTCAACCCCTCAAAGTCTCTGTCTTGTCTCGGTCTCGATACACTCTGGTCTTTGTTTAAGTGTTCTCGACTACAACACTGCTCTTTTTTGTCCACAGCTCAAAGATATTCAGTTTTCCGTCCCAGAGGAGAGAAGAAACTAGAACATATTCACATTTAACAAGCTGACAGAGAATTTTCATAATTTCTTCATAAGAAATGAGTGAAACCCATTAATTGATAATCAAAAAAGTTGTCAATTCATTTAATAGTTGACATTATTTTTCTTTATTCCAACATGTTTTAGAGCTGTACCCTAGGCTTAAAGAATTTACCCATGAGCCCTTTTTGGTTCAGCTTGAACACTGAGACCAATGGCAACATTGACAAGCACCCCAATCCTTGACCATCCAACTTGTCTAGCCTTTCTGTTTACAGGAATTTCACTATCAACACCAAACTAGCAATCACCGAATTACAAGTGTAATGCTGCAAATATCAATCATTTGTCAGCTATTAAACTGATCGGCAACTATTTTGATAATTTATCAGTTTGAGTCATTTTTATACGCAAAAGAGTAAACATTCTCTGATTCAGCTTCTTAAATGTGAATATTTTCTAGTTTCTTCACTCCTCTGTTACAGTAAAATAAATATTTCAGCATTGCGGCCCAAACAAGACATTTGAGGACGTCCTCTAGGGCTTTGGGAAACACTGATCAACATTTTTCACCATTTTCTGACATTTTATAAACCAAACAACTTATCCATTAATTGAAACAATAGTCAACAGCGAAAATAATCATTAGTTGCAGCCACGTCCATTCTAAATTACCAACTGATGGTGACCATAGCCATGTTTTTTTTATCATTTATCAAAGACGAAATACATGGCCGTAACTTCACATCCCCCTTGAGCGTCCAATAGCATTGCAGCGTTACCATGTGCCCCGCCTACTGCTGCAACACTAACGTGAGGGTTTGGTTGCTCAGGGGTTTAGCATACATGCATGCAAGAGGACCTTGATGAATAGGCAACTTTGGAGGCAGCAGGGATGAGTAAATGTTGCTTCCAGCAGCAAAGGGAACTGGAGATGACCTAAAAAAAAATCAACATGGGTACACCAGGGGAAAATAGAAAAAGAAAATATGCACAAAATATGTCAGGATGTAGCAGCTGGCAAAAGTATGCCTACTACATCAAATTTGGATGCATCCTGCAACAAAACAACATATTTGAATTCAGAGAGTGAAGAAATGGATGTTTGGCTGATTTGTAAGGCTGACTAAAGAAACACTTAGTTGGGCGCCCAGGTTGTTCAGTTGGTAGAGTGTGCGCCCATGTGTAGAGGTATATTCCTCGACACAGAGGCCCAGGGTTCGAATCCGACATGTGTCTGACATGTCTTCCCCCTTTGATATCTAAAGCTGTCCTAATGACTAAAGGCAGAAATGCAGAAATGTCAATGAATCGATAAGTTGATTTAATCGACAGATCTGTAAAACTGAGTTTCTCCACAAAGAATCATGCAAAAGCACCACTTTAAATCTTGTGTTTACCAGAGATGTGCTCATAAGTTTCTTACAAATAAGTCATTAAGGATGGAAAAAAAGCATAAAAAATGACTAATCAACTAAAGAAATCTTAGTCGACTAAGCCCAAAACGACCAATTAGTCGACTAATCAACAAAAAGGGACCAGCCATACGGATTTGCTGTTTTTGTTCCCTTTGGTGTTTTGTGGATCTAGCTTGATGTGCAACCAGTGCAGCAGCATTCAATTGTTGTTATTAATCAATTAATGGATTGCTTGTAATAAAAGCAGAAATTAAAACCCAAACCTCATAACAACTAATTGTCTTATTGAACCGGCGAGACAAATGAGATAAGCTTTTTTTTTTTTTTTCAGGACAGAAGTAAAACTGTAAATCAGAGGCTGAGAAATGAGGGAAATGATTCACATTTTCGTTCCTTTTGGATTAAAAGTCACCTTTACGTGGACAGAAAACACATCTACAGTCTACAACAATGACCTGCACAAGCCTAAACATCAGTGTGTGTGTGTGTGTGTGTGTGTGTGTGTGTGTGTGTGTGTGTGTGTGTGTGCATCCCTTATTGCTATCAGCAGCTTTAGGAGTCATAACTAAGAGCATCATATAAATGCCAATACGTGGCACCCTGAGAGTCTACTTTTCTCCCCCACATGCCTGTTGACTCTCTGGAGAAACACATCCTAAACACGAAGACCACCCACTAGTGGTCGCTGTTTTTGCTCCCCCCATACAATCCTGCATGGATTCAATGCGACTTAATGCAACTCACTGTACAGGCAGACGTGCACATGAGCAATAACGCACCCAACCACAAAAGGGAACTTTTCAAAAGATTTCACTCGAATTCCCTTTTTTCCCCCACCCCACTTCAAGACTTGTGAAGGGAGCTCTGGTTTTCATGCACGCCCCAAATGGCAGCAAAGCAATACAAATGCAAATGTGTCAATGTTATCAGAATCCACACACACACACACAGACACACACACACACACACACACACACACACACACACACACACACACACACAGACACACATCGTTATGTTTTCAGAAGTGAAGTCCATTTTATGTCTCTGCTTACCTGAAAAACACTATCGTTTCCCACAAATAGATCCCCAGCGCGTTTAGTCGGCACATTCTTGCCAGTCTCATTTTGTTTGGAGGGTTGGGGGGGTGAAGGTGTTGCTGAAGGGGGTAGGGGGGGTCACACTTGAGAGGATGAATTCCCCTCCAGAAAAAAAAAAAAAAAAAAAATCCTTTAGTGGTAGAAAAGGAGGAGGAAGAGGAAGAGAAGAAGAGGGGAGGGGGGTTTGATATGGTTTATGACCTCCAAGGTGAGCCGAAAAATGTTCCGCTTTTTTTTTTCTGTGTGTGTGTGTGTGTGTGTGTATGTGTGTGTGTTTCAGATCCCGGAGTCGCCGGTACCGAGCCGCGGGATGCTCATGACCTCACCGGCCGTGAAATCATGCTTGTGTCCCCTTTTCACGCCTCCAGCGCCGCCGCCGTTTAGCCGGCGAAAGAAAATCCACAAAATCCACCCCGAAATTGTGTTCAGGACCACGGACAGAGGCAGAGACACCGGCGGGTCTGCGGGGAGGAAGCTCGTCCAGGTTTGTTTTTTTTTTGGGGGGGGGCAGAGAGGGGAGAAGAAGGAGAAGAGGGAGAAGAGGGATGGGGGAGGTTAGCCGCTTACAGGCTGCTGCTAATTAACACACTTACACCCAATTACTCTTAAGTCCAGTCTGTGCGATCCACAGCGGTTAACGGGGAAATAAGACATATTCCTTCAGTGGTGGAAGACAAAGAAGAAGAAGAAAAAAAAAGGAATCACAGGCTGTTCTTACTGCAGGAATAAGCTGCTTATCACTGTCTCCAGAGGGTCTGGCAAACTGTGCATGTGCGTTGTATTTCCCTAATTCCACTCGCAGAATATAGAGCCGCACAGAAAGAGTGCTGCTCTCAGATCTGCACGTTTTCTCTCACATGTATTCCAGAGACAGCCGGTGCGACGCTCTGGATCCGTGCGTATTGGCTGTTGCGGGAGTCCCGGCACTGCTGCTGCTGCTGCCGCCGCTGCTGCTGCTGCTGCTCAGAGAGGGGGGTCTGCAGGTAGAACAAGTCTGCCTCCTTTTCCTCTTCTCCCTCTACTTCTTCTTTACCTCCTCCTCCTGCTGCTGCCTCTCTCTTCGTCTCGTAAGTGTCTCCCAGGGGCGAGTAGTAGTAGTAGTACTTAGCGCTGAGGCAGCACGGCTCAGCTACTCCCAT
Source organism: Perca flavescens (assembly GCF_004354835.1). Lineage (NCBI taxonomy): Eukaryota > Metazoa > Chordata > Actinopteri > Perciformes > Percidae > Perca > Perca flavescens. The sequence goes on along the minus strand of NC_041340.1, from coordinate 5,160,118 downwards.
TGTCTGGTGGTGGTCAAGTTGGAGACGCACCGGCGGCCACTGCTGCGCTCCGCATCCGCTCCCATCCGGGCACCCGCGCTTCCGTTAGAATAATAATAATAATAATAATAATACAAAAAAAAAAGACAAAGAAAAATCACAAAGACCAAAAAAATCCCCTCAGGAGACGTGAGAGTGTTATAAAGACGTAGAGACCTGCGTGTCGGACTGATGTGGACCCTCTTCCATGGCACGAGAGCGGCAGTGACACTGGCCTCTGCCCGTCGCGCTCACACACATGCACGCACACACAACACACCACACAAGGAGGTACAGTATGCTACAGACAGGACAGCCAGCCTCGGTGCGCTCCGACACTGGGTTTTCTTGCTGCAGTCATTTAGCAAACTCCAAAAAACGCACTTCACAGTGCACAGACACGCCCCCCCCGAATGCTGTCATTGGCCAGCGCGGTCCTGAAGCCAGTCTCTGATTGGCCGACAGAGGTGTCACCAGCCGGACAGGAGCTCTGCCCCTTAAGCATCCCCTGAGGAAAAATCACTGTAATAAGAACTTATTTTAGAGTTTAGACTAAAATAACAGACATACGTTCCTAAAGAGAGATATGAAATAAAAAATGCACTATATTATGTGTTGGTTGTATTGCTTCATCTGTTTTTAATGTTCTTAATGTGATGGGTTTACTGTAAAGTGGCTTTGAGTACCATGTAAAGCATTATATAAATAAAATGGATTATCATTTTATGTGTGTTTTTGGTGCTCAGCAGTGAGGTCTTATACTAAAGGGAAAATTGAGTTTTTTTCTCTCAAACACAGAGGCCGGGTTGGTTCAGTGGGTAGAGCAGGCGCACATATACTGAGAGGTTTATGCCTCAACGCAGAGGTCCAGGGTTCGAGTTCGACCTGTGACGATTTCCTGCATGTCTTCCCCTCTCTCTCCCCTTTGTCACCTAGCTGTTCTGTCAAAATAAAGGTGGAAAGGCCCAAAAAAATTATCTTTAAAAAAATTCAAAGTGCTTTACATATGGCAAAACAAATACAAATTTGGAACATTTGAAAACACAATAAAAATGGAAATTAAATCAATGACAGTAGAACAGAAATAAAAACACACTTAAAAAACTAAAAGAAAAATAATAGAAAATGAGCACAACTTGTATAAAATTTTTAGTGCAGTCATACATAGCTGCAACATTTAACATATATATTCAGCAGCCACATTATTATAATTTTTTGTGGCATTTCAGGCCTTTATTTGCGACAGGAGAGCTTAGACATGAAAGGGGAGAGACAGGGGGGAATGACATGCAGCAAAGATCCGCAGGTCAGAATGGAACCCGCGGCCGCTGCGTCGAGGACTGAGCCTCTGTATATGGCCGCGCGCTCTACCAGGTGAGCTACCCAGGCGCCCAGCAGCCACATTATTAGGTGCACCTGTTTAACTGCTGGTTAATGCAAATATCTAATCATCCAATCACGTGGCAGCAACTCAATGCATTTAAGTTTTGCAAAAAGTTATGTCAGCATTATATGCCAGCAAACAGGCCAGGCTGCCAGTGATATAGGTCTAATCCTAATCTCGTGTTTCTGTCAGCTCAAACGTTCTCCTGCGACTAATTGCCAAATGTCCATAGAAAATACAAAGGAGCGGCGTGCTTGAGCTATGTTACTGGTTACACGGCGTTCTTCGTTCGACTGGTCGTGACTGTTATCCCAAGATGGCGACCGCCTGTATACGTGAACGATACTGTCTTTCTAAACTATCTTTTTAATAAACTGTCTGTACACTTAGAAAGTTCTCAACACTTTGGATTACATGTAGGGACCCTCATTATGCTACGTGGAAGTGTGGTGGTGTTTTGAGCCTTGTTAGTGGTATAGTAATAGCGATTTATTTTTACTATACTCGTGCCCCGACGACTAGCATTATAAGCTAATTAGCGGTTTGCGCTAAAACTGGTCACATTCGATTAGCATGAAAACATATCCCAGAGAACGGTCAAACTGGGTACATGTGTTATTAACCCCTAGGTTCATTTTGCACCGGATTTGTCCTTTAAGTGACCCTCTGTGCTTTGCTGTACTGCAACCTTCAGGCAAATTGCAAGAAAATTCACTGATCACATCAGTCTGGTTCAAGGGAAGTACATTTCCAGGATAATTGCCTAACAATGTCCCTCACCTTCTGCTCTCTGTGTGTTGCCGTTCTCAAAATCCCATCGCAGCGGGAAACAACAACAAACTTCAAGCTAGCAAGCACACTGAAAATGGCAAGATTTTAAGACAATTTGGTTCTTTCAGGGAATGATTGTATTATTTTACAGAAAAAAATGTCATTAACATGTTTTTATCTTATCTGTGGAAGAAGATCTCTCTTTATTTCTATCGTTACCATTACAGAATTTCCTTTGTTGGTCATCCCAACAGAAACAGAAACCCGTACTGGCTTTCCAACGGGACAATTTTCTTTCTATAATTCAATGGAAAGTGGGAAGTGCCAAGAGGAATGCAAAGGAAGCATGATGAATATTTAAACCATTACATAGCCATTATAGCTCTTTATGTAAATGCACAGTAAAGTGCTGTGGTGTTATTTATAGTCACAGCAGGCTGTAATTGGCTTCAGTCTTTGTTTGGAGTGGGGCGACCCAACCGGCTGACCCGTCTCTGGCGTAGGTGGTGCGCGTGGAGGAGGGAGGGGACAGTGTGGAGTGGGTCAGACCAACAGCTGTGTGACTGGAAGATGATGGTTCAAATCTCTGATGGAGAAACTCTAAACACACCACACGTGTCAAACTCAAGGCCTGCAGGCCCCTCGCAATTTTCAATCTGGCAAGCATATCAATATAGGTTCACAATAACTTTTGGCCCACCTTGTTGTGCACCAAACCAAAAAAGATGGGAAACTGTTTTTCAAACTGCAATTATGCTAGCCTGGGAAAACCCTGACGAACTTCCGGCAAATTTGAGATTTTCTCTGCAAGTCAGTCTGGCCAAGAGCCCATTCAAGCCCATTTCCAATTTTTCCAAATCGAGGCACCAATCACAACCGTTGAGGCGGGCTTTACACCAACCACAACCGTTGAGGCGTGCTTTACACCAATGACAACCGTTTAGGCGGGCTTTACGCGATGACAATAGCTCAGCGACGGCGAGCAGCTTTTTGTTTATATTCAACATGACGGCTACCGAAGCGCAGTAACCCGTCGATGCCGCTGCCGCTGCTACGTCACCCTGATCGTTGCTCTGATTGGCTGAAGGACTATCCAATTACGCCCAGAGGCATTGGAGCGGCGTCCGTTGGTGACGCTCTTTTGGAAATGAGCTGTGAATGAATCTTCTCGGTTACAACTGAGAAGGGTCTGGTGTCAACCAGGCTACAATTATACTACACTCAAAGCAGAATTTGGCAGAGTTGCGACTTTGAGACTCTGAAATTCCCACAGAACCAGAGAGTTTGCATATTCAGGCTGTGAAACGAGCTGTTGTGAGTCGGCTGTGTGGTAGCATACTTTTAAAAATGTATTGACTGTTTTGCTTGATTTGCTTAATTCTATGATGGCTTAGGGACTTTTTTACTAACTTTTTTTAGGGCTTCATGTCAACCAAACTGTAAGTGAGGAGGCTATTTGAGACATACAGACTTTTTTGATTAAATAGAAGCATGTCAATTACCGTAACTGTTACTGTGTACCCTTAATGAGATTCTCATTTTGGCCCTAAGTGAAATTGAGTTTGACACGCCTGGTGGCCACACGAGGTGAATGATAATCACATCCAGCGGCTCAGACCAACAACTATGTGACTGGAAGATGATGGTTCAAATCTCTGATGGAGAAACACTCAACACACAAAGCGAATGATAATCACACAATGTCATTTTGTTTCAGAGCCATCAGGCTGACTCAATACTCCCAATGAAATTGAATTGAACATACTGCTGCAAACAAATGACGTTTATCCAAAGACCTAACAGCATT